>NC_092559.1:4057500-4095000 GCF_037038585.1 Patagioenas fasciata
CAAGGCAAGGCAAGGAAAGAAAAGGCAAGGCAAGGCAAGATAAGGCGAGGCAGGGCGAGGCAAGTCGAGGCAAGGCGAGGCGAGGCGAGGCGAGGCGAGGCAGGGAAAGGCAAGGAAAGGCAAGGAAAGGCAAGGAAAGGCAAGGAAATGCAAGGCAAGGAAAGGAAAGGCAAGGAAAGGAAAAGAAAAGAAATGGTAGGCAAGGCAAGGCAAGGCAAGTCAAGGCAAGGCAAGTCGAGGCAATGCGAGGCGAGGCGAGGCGAGGCAGGGAAAGGCAAGGAAAGGCAAGGAAAGGCAAGGAAAGGCAAGGAAATGCAAGGCAAGGAAAGGAAAGGCAAGGAAAGGAAAAGAAAAGAAATGGTAGGCAAGGCAAGGCAAGGCAAGTCAAGGCAAGGCAAGTCAAGGCAAGGCAAGGAAAGGAAAGGCAAGGCAAGGCGAGGCGAGGCGATGCGAGGCAAGGCAAGGCAAGGAAAGAAAAGGAAAGGCAAGGCAAAGCAAGGCAAGGAAAGGCAAGGAAAGGCAAGGAAAGGCAAGGCAAGGCGAGGCAACGAAAGGAAAGGCAAGGAAAGGTATGGAAAGGCAAGGAAAGGCAAGGCAAGGCGAGGCAAGGAAAGGAAAGGAAAGGAAAGGAAAGGAAAGGAAAGGAAAGGAAAGGAAAGGAAAGGAAAGGAAAGGAAAGGAAAGGAAAGGAAAGGAAAGGAAAGGAAAGGAAAGGAATGAAAAAGAAAGGAAAGGCAAGGAAAGGCAAGGCAAGGCAAGGCGAGGCGAGGCAAGGCAAGGCAAAGCGAGGCAAGGCGAGGCAAGGCAAGGGAAGGAAAGGCAAGGCAAGGCAAGGCAAGGCAAGGCAAGGCAAGGCAAGGCAAGGCAAGGCAAGGCAATGCAAGGCAAGGCAAGGCAAGGCAAGGCGAGGCGAGGCAAGGCAAGGCAAAGCGAGGCAAGGCGAGGCAAGGCAAGGCAAGGCAAGGCAAGGCAATGCAAGGCAAGGGAAGGCAAGGCAAGGCAAGGCGAGGCAAGGCAAGGCAATGCAAGGCAAGGCAAGGCAAGGCAAGGCAAGGCAAGGCAAGGCAAGGCAAGGCAAGGCAAGGCAAGGCAAGGCAAGGCAAGGCAAGGCAAGGCAAGGCAAGGCAAGGCAAGGCAAGGCAAGGCAAGGAAAGGAAAGGAAAGGAAAGGAAAGGAAAGGAAAGGAAGGCTAAGTAGACAAGGCATAGCAAGCCAAGGCAAGGCATAGCAAAACAAGGTAGGCAAGGAGAGGCAAGGCAAGGCAAGGCAAGGCAAGGCAAGGAAAGGAAAGGAAAGGAAAGGAAAGGAAAGTAGACAAGGCATAGCAAGGCAAGTCACGGCATAGCAAAGCAAGGTAGGCAAGGCAAGGCAAGGCAAGGGAAGGCAAGGCAAGGCAAGGCAAGGCAAGGCAAGGCAAGGCAAGGCAAGGCAAGGCAAGGCAAGGCAAGGCAAGGCAAGGCAAGGCAAGGCAAGGCAAGGAAAGGAAAGGAAAGGAAAGGAAAGGAAAGGAAAGGAAAGGAAAGGAAAGGAAAGCTAAGTAGACAAGGCATAGCAAGACAAGGCAAGGCATAGCAAAACAAGGTAGGCAAGGCAAGGCAAAGCGAGGCAAGGAAAGGCAAGGCAAGGAAAGGCAAGGAAAAGAAAAGAAAGGCAAGGAAAGGCAAGGAAAGGAAAGGCAAGGAAAGGAAAGGAAAGGAAAAGAAATGGAAGGCAAGGCAAGGAAAGGCAAGGCAAGGCAAGGAAAGGCAAGTCAAGGCAAGGCAAGGCAAGTCAAGGCAAGGCAAGGAAAGGAAAGGCAAGGCAAGGAAAGGCAAGGCAAGGCAAGGCAAGGCAAGGCAAGGCAAGTCAAGGCAAGGCAAGGCAAGGCAAGGAAAGGCAAGGCAAGGAAAGGGAAGGAAAGGCAAGGAAAGGCAAGGAAAGGCAAGGAAAGGCAAGGCAAGGCGAGGCAACGAAAGGAAAGGCAAGGAAAGGCATGGAAAAGCAAGGAAAGGCAAGGCAAGGCGAGGCAAGGAAAGGAAAGGCAAGGAAAGGCATGGAAAGGCAAGAAAAGGAAAGGCAAGGCAAGGGAAGGCAAGGCAAGGCAAGGCAAGGAAAGGAAAGGAAAGGAACGCTAAGGAAAGGCAAGGAAAGGAAAGGCAAGGCAAAGCAAGACAAGGCAAGGCAAGGCAAGGAAAGAAAAGGCGAGGCGAGGCGAGGCGAGGCGAGGCGAGGCGAGGCGAGGCGAGGCGAGGCGAGGCGAGGCGAGGCGAGGCGAGGCGAGGCAAGGCAAGGCAAGGCAAGGCAAGGCAAGGCAAGGCAAGGCAAGGCAAGGCAAGGCAAGGCAAGGCAAGGAAAGGAAAGGAAAGGAAAGGAAAGGAAGGCTAAGTAGACAACGCATAGCAAGGCAAGGCAAGGCATAGCAAAACAAGGTAGGCAAGACAAGGCAAAGCGAGGCAAGGCAAGGCAAGGCAAGGCAAGGCAAGGCAAGGCAAGGCAAGGCAAGGAAAGGAAAGGAAAGGAAAGGAAAGGAAAGGAAGGCTAAGTAGACAACGCATAGCAAGGCAAGGCAAGGCATAGCAAAACAAGGTAGGCAAGACAAGGCAAAGCGAGGCAAGGCAAGGCAAGGCAAGGCAAGGCAAGGCAAGGCAAGGCAAGGAAAGGAAAGGAAAGGCAAGAAAAGGCAAGGAAAGGTAAGGAAAGGCAAGGAAAGGCAAGGAAATGCAAGGAAAGGCAAGGCAAGGCAAGGCAAGGCAAAGCAAGGCAAGGCAAGGCAAGGCAAGGCAAGGCAAGGCGAGGCAATGCGAGGCAAGGCAAGGCAAGGCAAGGAAAGAAAAGGAAAGGCAAGGCAAAGCAAGGCAAGGCAAGGCAAGGCAAGGCAAGGCAAGGCGAGGCAAGGGGAGGCGAGGCGATGTGAGGCAAGGCAAGGCAAGGCAAGGAAAGAAAAGGCAAGGCAAGGCAAGATAAGGCGAGGCAAGGCGAGGCAAGTCGAGGCAAGGCGAGGCGAGGCGAGGCGAGGCAGGGAAAGGCAAGGAAAGGCAAGGAAAGGCAAGGAAAGGCAAGGAAATGCAAGGCAAGGAAAGGAAAGGCAAGGAAAGGAAAAGAAAAGAAATGGTAGGCAAGGCAAGGCAAGGCAAGGCAAGTCAAGGCAAGGCAAGTAAAGGCAAGGCAAGGAAAGGAAAGGCAAGGCAAGGCGAGGCGAGGCGATGCGAGGCAAGGCAAGGCAAGGAAAGAAAAGGAAAGGCAAGGCAAAGCAAGGCAAGGCAAGGCAAGGCAAGGCAAGGCGAGGCAAGGGGAGGCGAGGCGATGTGAGGCAAGGCAAGGCAAGGCAAGGAAAGAAAAGGCAAGGCAAGGCAAGGCAAGGACAGGAAAGGCAAGGCAAGGAAAGGAAAGGCAAGGCAAGGCAAGGCAAGGCAAGGCAAGTCAAGGCAAGGCAAGGCAAGGCAAGGCAAGTAAAGGCAAGGCAAGGCAAGGCAAGGCAAGTCAAGGCAAGGCAAGGAAAGGAAAGGCAAGGCAAGGCAAGGCAAGGCAAGGCAAGGCAAGGCGAGGCGAGGCAAGGAAAGGCAAGGCAAGGAAAGAAATGGAAAGGCAAGGCAAGGAAAGGCGACGCAAGGCAAGGAAAGGCAAGGCAAGGCAAGGAAAGGAAGGCTAAGTAGACAAGGCATAGCAAGTCAAGGCAAGACATAGCAAAACAAGGTAGGCAAGGCAAAGCAAGGCGAGGCAAGGCGAGGCGAGGCGAGGCGAGGCAAGGCAAGGCAAGGCAAGGCAAGGCGAGGCAAGGCGAGGAAAGGCGAGGCAAGGCAAGGCGAGGCGAGCCGAGGCGAGGCAAGGAAAGGCAAGGAAAAGGAAGGAAAGGCAAGGAAAAGCAAGGAAAGGCAAGGAAAGGCAAAGCAAGGAATGGAAAGGAAAGGAAAGGCAAGGAAAGGCAAGGCAAGGAAAGGAAAGGCAAAGAAAGGCAAGGCAAAGAAAGGAAAGGCAAGGCAAGGCAAGGAAAGGCAAAGAAAGGAAAGGCAAGGCAAGGCAAGGGAAGGCAAAGAAAGGAAAGGCAAGGCAAAGAAAGGCAAGGCAAGGCAAGGCAAGGCAAGGCAAGGCAAGGAAAGGAACGCTAAGGAAAGGAAAGCTAAGGAAAGGAAGGCTAAGTAGACAAGGCATAGCAAGACAAGGCAAGTCATAGCAAAACAAGGTAGGCAAGGCAAGGCAAAGCGAGGCAAGGCAAGGCAAGGAAAGGCAAGGAAAGGCAAGGCAAGGCAAGAAAAGGAAAGGCAATGAAAGGCGAGGCGAGGCGAGGCAAGGCAAGGAAAGGCAAGGCAAGGCGAGGCAAGGCAAGGCAAGGCAAGGCAAGGAAAGGAAAGGAAAGGAAAGGAAAGGAAAGGAAAGGAAGGCTAAGTAGACAACGCATAGCAAGGCAAGGCAAGGCATAGCAAAACAAGGTAGGCAAGACAAGGCAAAGCGAGGCAAGGCAAGGCAAGGCAAGAAAAGGCGAGGCGAGGCGAGGCGAGGCGAGGCGAGGCGAGGCGAGGCGAGGCGAGGCGAGGCGAGGCGAGGCGAGGCGAGGCGAGGCGAGGCGAGGCAAGGCAAGGCAAGGCAAGGCAAGGCAAGGCAAGGCAAGGCAAGGCAAGGCAAGGCAAGGCAAGGCAAGGCAAGGAAAGGAAAGGAAAGGAAAGGAAAGGAAAGGAAGGCTAAGTAGACAACGCATAGCAAGGCAAGGCAAGGCATAGCAAAACAAGGTAGGCAAGACAAGGCAAAGCGAGGCAAGGCAAGGCAAGGCAAGGCAAGGCAAGGCAAGGCAAGGCAAGGCAAGGAAAGGAAAGGAAAGGAAAGGAAAGGAAGGCTAAGTAGACAACGCATAGCAAGGCAAGGCAAGGCATAGCAAAACAAGGTAGGCAAGACAAGGCAAAGCGAGGCAAGGCAAGGCAAGGCAAGGCAAGGCAAGGCAAGGCAAGGCAAGGCAAGGAAAGGAAAGGAAAGGCAAGAAAAGGCAAGGAAAGGTAAGGAAAGGCAAGGAAAGGCAAGGAAATGCAAGGAAAGGCAAGGCAAGGCAAGGCAAGGCAAAGCAAGGCAAGGCAAGGCAAGGCAAGGCAAGGCAAGGCGAGGCAATGCGAGGCAAGGCAAGGCAAGGCAAGGAAAGAAAAGGAAAGGCAAGGCAAAGCAAGGCAAGGCAAGGCAAGGCAAGGCAAGGCAAGGCGAGGCAAGGGGAGGCGAGGCGATGTGAGGCAAGGCAAGGCAAGGCAAGGAAAGAAAAGGCAAGGCAAGGCAAGATAAGGCGAGGCAAGGCGAGGCAAGTCGAGGCAAGGCGAGGCGAGGCGAGGCGAGGCAGGGAAAGGCAAGGAAAGGCAAGGAAAGGCAAGGAAAGGCAAGGAAATGCAAGGCAAGGAAAGGAAAGGCAAGGAAAGGAAAAGAAAAGAAATGGTAGGCAAGGCAAGGCAAGGCAAGGCAAGTCAAGGCAAGGCAAGTAAAGGCAAGGCAAGGAAAGGAAAGGCAAGGCAAGGCGAGGCGAGGCGATGCGAGGCAAGGCAAGGCAAGGAAAGAAAAGGAAAGGCAAGGCAAAGCAAGGCAAGGCAAGGCAAGGCAAGGCAAGGCAAGGCGAGGCAAGGGGAGGCGAGGCGATGTGAGGCAAGGCAAGGCAAGGCAAGGAAAGAAAAGGCAAGGCAAGGCAAGGCAAGGACAGGAAAGGCAAGGCAAGGAAAGGAAAGGCAAGGCAAGGCAAGGCAAGGCAAGGCAAGTCAAGGCAAGGCAAGGCAAGGCAAGGCAAGTAAAGGCAAGGCAAGGCAAGGCAAGGCAAGTCAAGGCAAGGCAAGGAAAGGAAAGGCAAGGCAAGGCAAGGCAAGGCAAGGCAAGGCAAGGCAAGGCGAGGCGAGGCAAGGAAAGGCAAGGCAAGGAAAGAAATGGAAAGGCAAGGCAAGGAAAGGCGACGCAAGGCAAGGAAAGGCAAGGCAAGGCAAGGAAAGGAAGGCTAAGTAGACAAGGCATAGCAAGTCAAGGCAAGACATAGCAAAACAAGGTAGGCAAGGCAAAGCAAGGCGAGGCAAGGCGAGGCGAGGCGAGGCGAGGCAAGGCAAGGCAAGGCAAGGCAAGGCGAGGCAAGGCGAGGAAAGGCGAGGCAAGGCAAGGCGAGGCGAGCCGAGGCGAGGCAAGGAAAGGCAAGGAAAAGGAAGGAAAGGCAAGGAAAAGCAAGGAAAGGCAAGGAAAGGCAAAGCAAGGAATGGAAAGGAAAGGAAAGGCAAGGAAAGGCAAGGCAAGGAAAGGAAAGGCAAAGAAAGGCAAGGCAAAGAAAGGAAAGGCAAGGCAAGGCAAGGAAAGGCAAAGAAAGGAAAGGCAAGGCAAGGCAAGGGAAGGCAAAGAAAGGAAAGGCAAGGCAAAGAAAGGCAAGGCAAGGCAAGGCAAGGCAAGGCAAGGAAAGGAACGCTAAGGAAAGGAAAGCTAAGGAAAGGAAGGCTAAGTAGACAAGGCATAGCAAGACAAGGCAAGTCATAGCAAAACAAGGTAGGCAAGGCAAGGCAAAGCGAGGCAAGGCAAGGCAAGGAAAGGCAAGGAAAGGCAAGGCAAGGCAAGAAAAGGAAAGGCAATGAAAGGCGAGGCGAGGCGAGGCAAGGCAAGGAAAGGCAAGGCAAGGCGAGGCAAGGCAAGGCAAGGCAAGGCAAGGCGAGGCAAGGCGATGCGAGGCAAGGCAAGGCAAGGCAAGGAAAGAAAAGGAAAGGCAAGGAAAGGCAAGGAAAGGCAAGGCAAGGCAAGGCAAGGCAAGGCAAGGAAAGGCAAGGTAGGAAAGGAAAGGCAAGGCAAGGAAAGGAAAGGCAAGGAAAGGCAAGGCAAGGCAAGGCAAGGCAAGGCAAAGCAAAGCAAGGCAAGGCAAGGCAAGGCAAGGAAAGGCAAGGAAAGGCAAGGAAAGGCAAGAAAAGGCAAGAAAAGGAAAGGCAAGGCAAAGCAAGGCAAGGCAAGGCAAGGCAAGGCAAGGCAAGGAAAGGAAAGGCAAGGAAAGGAAAGGCAAGGCAAGGAAAGGCAAGGCAAGGCAAGGCAAGGCAAGGCAAGGTAAGGCAAGGAAAGGCAAGGCAAGGCAAAGCAAGGCAAGGTAAGGCAAGGCAAAGCAAGGCAAGGAAAGGCAAGGCAAGGCAAGGCAAGGAAAGGCAAGGCAAGGCAAGGCAAGGCAAGGCAAGGCAAAGCAAGGCAAGGTAAGGCAAGGCAAGGCAAGGCAAGGCGAGGCGAGGCGATGCGAGGCAAGGCAAGGCAAGGCAAGGAAAGAAAAGGAAAGGCAAGGCAAAGCAAGGCAAGGCAAGGCAAGGCAAGGGGAGGCGAGGCGATGAGAGGCAAGGCAAGGCAAGGCAAGGCAAGGCAAGGAAAGAAAAGGCGAGGCGAGGCGAGGCGAGGCAAGGCGAGGCGAGGCGAGGCGAGGCGAGGCGAGGCGAGGCGAGGCGAGGCGAGGCAAGGCAAGGCAAGGCAAGGCAAGGCAAGGCAAGGCAAGGCAAGGCAAGGCAAGGAAAGGAAAGGAAGGCTAAGTAGACAACGCATAGCAAGGCAAGGCAAGGCATAGCAAAACAAGGTAGGCAAGACAAGGCAAAGCGAGGCAAGGCAAGGCAAGGCAAGGCAAGGCAAGGCAAGGCAAGGCAAGGCAAGGAAAGGAAAGGAAAGGAAAGGAAAGGAAGGCTAAGTAGACAACGCATAGCAAGGCAAGGCATAGCAAAACAAGGTAGGCAAGACAAGGCAAAGCGAGGCAAGGCAAGGCAAGGCAAGGCAAGGCAAGGCAAGGCAAGGCAAGGAAAGGAAAGGAAAGGAAAGGCAAGAAAAGGCAAGGAAAGGTAAGGAAAGGCAAGGAAAGGCAAGGAAATGCAAGGAAAGGCAAGGCAAGGCAAGGCAAGGCAAAGCAAGGCAAGGCAAGGCAAGGCAAGGCAAGGCAAGGCAAGGCGAGGCAATGCGAGGCAAGGCAAGGCAAGGCAAGGAAAGAAAAGGAAAGGCAAGGCAAAGCAAGGCAAGGCAAGGCAAGGCAAGGCAAGGCAAGGCGAGGCAAGGGGAGGCGAGGCGATGTGAGGCAAGGCAAGGCAAGGCAAGGAAAGAAAAGGCAAGGCAAGGCAAGATAAGGCGAGGCAAGTCGAGGCAAGTCGAGGCAAGGCGAGGCGAGGCGAGGCAGGGAAAGGCAAGGAAAGGCAAGGAAAGGCAAGGAAAGGCAAGGAAATGCAAGGCAAGGAAAGGAAAGGCAAGGAAAGGAAAAGAAAAGAAATGGTAGGCAAGGCAAGGCAAGGCAAGGCAAGTCAAGGCAAGGCAAGTCAAGGCAAGGCAAGGAAAGGAAAGGCAAGGCAAGGCGAGGCGAGGCGATGCGAGGCAAGGCAAGGCAAGGAAAGAAAAGGAAAGGCAAGGCAAAGCAAGGCAAGGCAAGGCAAGGCAAGGCAAGGCAAGGCGAGGCAAGGGGAGGCGAGGCGATGTGAGGCAAGGCAAGGCAAGGCAAGGAAAGAAAAGGCAAGGCAAGGCAAGGCAAGGACAGGAAAGGCAAGGCAAGGAAAGGAAAGGCAAGGCAAGGCAAGGCAAGGCAAGGCAAGTCAAGGCAAGGCAAGGCAAGGCAAGGCAAGTAAAGGCAAGGCAAGGCAAGGAAAGGCAAGGCAAGGCAAGGCAAGGCAAGGCAAGGCGAGGCGAGGCAAGGAAAGGCAAGGCAAGGAAAGAAATGGAAAGGCAAGGCAAGGAAAGGCGACGCAAGGCAAGGAAAGGCAAGGCAAGGCAAGGAAAGGAAGGCTAAGTAGACAAGGCATAGCAAGTCAAGGCAAGACATAGCAAAACAAGGTAGGCAAGGCAAAGCAAGGCGAGGCAAGGCGAGGCGAGGCGAGGCGAGGCAAGGCAAGGCAAGGCAAGGCGAGGCAAGGCGAGGAAAGGCGAGGCAAGGCAAGGCGAGGCGAGCCGAGGCGAGGCAAGGAAAGGCAAGGAAAAGGAAGGAAAGGCAAGGAAAAGCAAGGAAAGGCAAGGAAAGGCAAAGCAAGGAATGGAAAGGAAAGGAAAGGCAAGGAAAGGCAAGGCAAGGAAAGGAAAGGCAAAGAAAGGCAAGGCAAAGAAAGGAAAGGCAAGGCAAGGCAAGGAAAGGCAAAGAAAGGAAAGGCAAGGCAAGGCAAGGGAAGGCAAAGAAAGGAAAGGCAAGGCAAAGAAAGGCAAGGCAAGGCAAGGCAAGGCAAGGCAAGGCAAGGAAAGGAACGCTAAGGAAAGGAAAGCTAAGGAAAGGAAGGCTAAGTAGACAAGGCATAGCAAGACAAGGCAAGTCATAGCAAAACAAGGTAGGCAAGGCAAGGCAAAGCGAGGCAAGGCAAGGCAAGGCAAGGCAAGAAAAGGAAAGGCAATGAAAGGCGAGGCGAGGCGAGGCGAGGCAAGGCAAGGAAAGGCAAGGCAAGG
Source organism: Patagioenas fasciata (assembly GCF_037038585.1). Lineage (NCBI taxonomy): Eukaryota > Metazoa > Chordata > Aves > Columbiformes > Columbidae > Patagioenas > Patagioenas fasciata. The sequence continues at coordinate 4,066,837 of NC_092559.1, forward strand.
CGAGGCAAGGCAAGGCAAGGCAAGGCAAGGCGAGGCAAGGCGATGCGAGGCAAGGCAAGGCAAGGCAAGGAAAGAAAAGGAAAGGCAAGGAAAGGCAAGGAAAGGCAAGGCAAGGCAAGGCAAGGCAAGGCAAGGAAAGGCAAGGTAGGAAAGGAAAGGCAAGGCAAGGAAAGGAAAGGCAAGGAAAGGCAAGGCAAGGCAAGGCAAGGCAAGGCAAAGCAAAGCAAGGCAAGGCAAGGCAAGGCAAAGCAAAGCAAGGCAAGGCAAGGCAAGGCAAGGAAAGGCAAGGAAAGGCAAGGAAAGGCAAGGAAAGGCAAGGAAAGGCAAGAAAAGGAAAGGCAAGGCAAAGCAAGGCAAGGCAAGGCAAGGCAAGGCAAGGCAAGGAAAGGAAAGGCAAGGAAAGGAAAGGCAAGGCAAGGCAAGGCAAGGCAAGGCAAGGCAAGGTAAGGCAAGGAAAGGCAAGGCAAGGCAAAGCAAGGCAAGGTAAGGCAAGGCAAAGCAAGGCAAGGAAAGGCAAGGCAAGGCAAGGCAAGGAAAGGCAAGGCAAGGCAAGGCAAGGCAAGGCAAGGCAAAGCAAGGCAAGGTAAGGCAAGGCAAGGCAAGGCAAGGCAAGGCGAGGCGAGGCGAGGCGATGCGAGGCAAGGCAAGGCAAGGCAAGGAAAGAAAAGGAAAGGCAAGGCAAAGCAAGGCAAAGCAAGGCAAGGCAAGGGGAGGCGAGGCGATGAGAGGCAAGGCAAGGCAAGGCAAGGCAAGGCAAGGAAAGAAAAGGCGAGGCGAGGCGAGGCGAGGCAAGGCGAGGCGAGGCGAGGCGAGGCGAGGCGAGGCGAGGCGAGGCAAGGCAAGGCAAGGCAAGGCAAGGCAAGGCAAGGCAAGGCAAGGAAAGGAAAGGAAAGGAAGGCTAAGTAGACAACGCATAGCAAGGCAAGGCAAGGCATAGCAAAACAAGGTAGGCAAGACAAGGCAAAGCGAGGCAAGGCAAGGCAAGGCGAGGCAAGGGGAGGCGAGGCGATGTGAGGCAAGGCAAGGCAAGGCAAGGAAAGGAAAGGAAGGCTAAGTAGACAACGCATAGCAAGGCAAGGCATGGCATAGCAAAACAAGGTAGGCAAGACAAGGCAAGGCAAGGCAAGGCAATGCAAGGAAAGGAAAGGCAAGAAAAGGCAAGGAAAGGTAAGGAAAGGCAAGGAAAGGCAAGGAAATGCAAGGAAAGGCAAGGCAAGGCAAGGCAAGGCAAAGCAAGGCAAGGCAAGGCAAGGCAAGGCAAGGCAAGGCAAGGCGAGGCAATGCGAGGCAAGGCAAGGCAAGGCAAGGAAAGAAAAGGAAAGGCAAGGCAAAGCAAGGCAAGGCAAGGCAAGGCAAGGCAAGGCAAGGCAAGGCGAGGCAAGGGGAGGCGAGGCGATGTGAGGCAAGGCAAGGCAAGGCAAGGAAAGAAAAGGCAAGGCAAGGCAAGATAAGGCGAGGCAAGGCGAGGCAAGGCGAGGCGAGGCGAGGCGAGGCGAGGCAGGGAAAGGCAAGGAAAGGCAAGGAAAGGCAAGGAAAGGCAAGGAAATGCAAGGCAAGGAAAGGAAAGGCAAGGAAAGGAAAAGAAAAGAAATGGTAGGCAAGGCAAGGCAAGGCAAGGCAAGTCAAGGCAAGGCAAGTCAAGGCAAGGCAAGGAAAGGAAAGGCAAGGCAAGGCGAGGAGAGGCGATGCGAGGCAAGGCAAGGCAAGGAAAGAAAAGGAAAGGCAAGGCAAAGCAAGGCAAGGCAAGGCAAGGCAAGGCAAGGTGAGGCAAGGGGAGGCGAGGCGATGTGAGGCAAGGCAAGGCAAGGCAAGGAAAGAAAAGGCAAGGCAAGGCAAGATAAGGCGAGGCAAGGCGAGGCAAGGCGAGGCGAGGCGAGGCGAGGCAGGGAAAGGCAAGGAAAGGCAAGGAAAGGCAAGGAAATGCAAGGCAAGGAAAGGAAAGGCAAGGAAAGGAAAAGAAAAGAAATGGTAGGCAAGGCAAGGCAAGGCAAGGCAAGTCAAGGCAAGGCAAGTCAAGGCAAGGCAAGGAAAGGCAAGGCAAGGAAAGGAAAGGCAAGGCAAGGCAAGGCAAGGCAAGGCAAGGCAAGTAAAGGCAAGGAAAGGCAAGGAAAGGAAAGGCAAGGCGAGGCAAGGCGAGGAAAGGCGAGGCAAGGCAAGGCGAGGCAAGGAAAGGCAAGGCAAGGAAAGAAATGGAAAGGCAAGGCAAGGAAAGGCGAGGCAAGGCAAGGAAAGGCAAGGCAAGGCAAGGAAAGGAAGGCTAAGTAGACAAGGCATAGCAAGTCAAGGCAAGACATAGCAAAACAAGGTAGGCAAGGCAAAGCAAGGCGAGGCAAGGCGAGGCGAGGCGAGGCAAGGCAAGGCAAGGCAAGGCGAGGCAAGGCGAGGAAAGGAAGGCTAAGTAGACAAGGCATAGCAAGACAAGGCAAGTCATAGCAAAACAAGGTAGGCAAGGCAAGGCAAAGCGAGGCAAGGCAAGGCAAGGCAAGGAAAGGCAAGGAAAGGCAAGGAAACGCAAGGCAAGGCAAGAAAAGGAAAGGCAAGGAAAGGCGAGGCGAGGCGAGGCGAGGCGAGGCAAGGCAAGGCAAGGCAAGGCAAGGCGAGGCAAGGCGAGGCAAGGCGAGGCGAGGCGAGGCGAGGCAGGGAAAGGCAAGGCAAGGAAAGGTAAGCAAAAGAAAGGCAAGGCAAGGCAAGGCAAGGCAAGGCAAGGCAAAGCAAGGCAAGGCAAGGCAAGGCAAGGCAAGGCAAGGCAAGGAAAGGCAAGGCAAGGAAAGGCAAGGAAAAGAAAGGCAAGGCAAGGCAAGGCAAGGCAAGGCAAGGAAAGGAAAGGAAAGCTAAGTAGACAAGGCATAGCAAGACAAGGCAAGGCATAGCAAAACAAGGAAGGCAAGGCAAGGCAAAGCGAGGCAAGGAAAGGCAAGGCAAGGAAAGGCAAGGAAAAGAAAGGCAAGGAAAGGCAAGGCAAGGAAAGGCAAGGAAAAGAAAGGCAAGGCAAGGCAAGGCAAGGAAAGGCAAGTCAAGGCAAGGCAAGGAAAGGAAAGGCAAGGCAAGGAAAGGAAAGGCAAGGCAAGGAAAGGAAAGGCAAGGCAAGGCAAGGCAAGTCAAGGCAAGGCAAGTCAAGGCAAGGCAAGGCAAGGCAAGGCAAGGCAAGGCAAGGAAAGGCAAGGAAAGGCAAGGAAAGGCAAGGAAAGGCAAGGCAAGGCAAGGCAAGGCGAGGCAAGGCAAGGCAAGGCGAGGCAAGGCGAGGCGAGGCGATGCGAGGCAAGGCAAGGCAAGGCAAGGAAAGAAAAGGAAAGGCAAGGCAAAGCAAGGCAAGGCAAGGCAAGGCAAGGCAAGGCGAGGCAAGGGGAGGCGAGGCGATGTGAGGCAAGGCAAGGCAAGGAAAGAAAAGGCAAGGCAAGGCAAGGCAAGGACAGGAAAGGCAAGGCAAGGAAAGGAAAGGCAAGGCAAGGAAAGGAAAGGCAAGGCAAGGCAAGGCAAGGCAAGGCAAGTCAAGGCAAGGCAAGGCAAGGCAAGTCAAGGCAAGGCAAGGAAAGGAAAGGCAAGGCAAGGAAAGGAAAGGCAAGGCAAGGCAAGGCAAGGCAAGGCAAGGCAAGGCGAGGCGAGGCAAGGAAAGGCAAGGCAAGGAAAGAAATGGAAAGGCAAGGCAAGGAAAGGCGACGCAAGGCAAGGAAAGGCAAGGCAAGGCAAGGAAAGGAAGGCTAAGTAGACAAGGCATAGCAAGTCAAGGCAAGACATAGCAAAACAAGGTAGGCAAGGCAAAGCAAGGCGAGGCAAGGCGAGGCGAGGCGAGGCGAGGCAAGGCAAGGCAAGGCAAGGCAAGGCGAGGCAAGGCGAGGAAAGGCGAGGCAAGGCAAGGCGAGGCGAGCCGAGGCGAGGCAAGGAAAGGCAAGGAAAAGGAAGGAAAGGCAAGGAAAAGCAAGGAAAGGCAAGGAAAGGCAAAGCAAGGAATGGAAAGGAAAGGAAAGGCAAGGAAAGGCAAGGAAAGGCAAAGAAAGGAAAGGCAAGGCAAGGCAAGGGAAGGCAAAGAAAGGAAAGGCAAGGCAAAGAAAGGCAAGGCAAGGCAAGGCAAGGCAAGGCAAGGAAAGGAACGCTAAGGAAAGGAAAGCTAAGGAAAGGAAGGCTAAGTAGACAAGGCATAGCAAGACAAGGCAAGTCATAGCAAAACAAGGTAGGCAAGGCAAGGCAAAGCGAGGCAAGGCAAGGCAAGGCAAGGCAAGGAAAGGCAAGGAAAGGCAAGGAAAGGCAAGGCAAGGCAAGAAAAGGAAAGGCAATGAAAGGCGAGGCGAGGCGAGGCGAGGCAAGGCAAGGAAAGGCAAGGCAAGGCGAGGCAAGGCAAGGCAAGGCAAGGCAAGGCGAGGCGAGGCGATGCGAGGCAAGGCAAGGCAAGGCAAGGAAAGAAAAGGAAAGGCAAGGAAAGGCAAGGAAAGGCAAGGCAAGGCAAGGCAAGGCAAGGCAAGGAAAGGCAAGGTAGGAAAGGAAAGGCAAGGCAAGGAAAGGAAAGGCAAGGAAAGGCAAGGCAAGGCAAGGCAAGGCAAGGCAAAGCAAAGCAAGGCAAGGCAAGGCAAGGCAAGGAAAGGCAAGGAAAGGCAAGGAAAGGCAAGGAAAGGCAAGGAAAGGCAAGAAAAGGAAAGGCAAGGCAAGGCAAGGCAAGGCAAGGCAAGGCAAGGCAAGGCAAGGCAAGGAAAGGAAAGGCAAGGAAAGGAAAGGCAAGGCAAGGAAAGGCAAGGCAAGGCAAGGCAAGGCAAGGCAAGGTAAGGCAAGGAAAGGCAAGGCAAGGCAAAGCAAGGCAAGGTAAGGCAAGGCAAAGCAAGGCAAGGAAAGGCAAGGCAAGGCAAGGAAAGGCAAGGCAAGGCAAGGCAAGGCAAGGCAAGGCAAGGCAAGGCAAAGCAAGGCAAGGTAAGGCAAGGCAAGGCAAGGCAAGGCGAGGCGAGGCGATGCGAGGCAAGGCAAGGCAAGGCAAGGAAAGAAAAGGAAAGGAAAGGCAAAGCAAGGCAAGGCAAGGCAAGGCAAGGGGAGGCGAGGCGATGAGAGGCAAGGCAAGGCAAGGCAAGGCAAGGCAAGGAAAGAAAAGGCGAGGCGAGGCGAGGCAAGGCGAGGCGAGGCGAGGCGAGGCGAGGCGAGGCGAGGCGAGGCGAGGCGAGGCGAGGCGAGGCAAGGCAAGGCAAGGCAAGGCAAGGCAAGGCAAGGCAAGGAAAGGAAAGGAAAGGAAAGGAAAGGAAAGGAAGGCTAAGTAGACAACGCATAGCAAGGCAAGGCAAGGCATAGCAAAACAAGGTAGGCAAGACAAGGCAAAGCGAGGCAAGGCAAGGCAAGGCGAGGCAAGGGGAGGCGAGGCGATGTGAGGCAAGGCAAGGCAAGGCAAGGAAAGGAAAGGAAGGCTAAGTAGACAACGCATAGCAAGGCAAGGCATGGCATAGCAAAACAAGGTAGGCAAGACAAGGCAAGGCAAGGCAAGGCAAGGCAAGGCAAGGCAAGGAAAGGAAAGGCAAGAAAAGGCAAGGAAAGGTAAGGAAAGGCAAGGAAAGGCAAGGAAATGCAAGGAAAGGCAAGGCAAGGCAAGGCAAGGCAAAGCAAGGCAAGGCAAGGCAAGGCAAGGCAAGGCAAGGAAAGGCAAGGCAAAGCAAGGCAAGGTAAGGCAAGGCAAGGCAAGGCAAGGCGAGGCGAGGCGATGCGAGGCAAGGCAAGGCAAGGCAAGGAAAGAAAAGGAAAGGCAAGGCAAAGCAAGGCAAGGCAAGGCAAGGCAAGGGGAGGCGAGGCGATGAGAGGCAAGGCAAGGCAAGGCAAGGCAAGGCAAGGAAAGAAAAGGCGAGGCGAGGCGAGGCAAGGCGAGGCGAGGCGAGGCGAGGCGAGGCGAGGCGAGGCGAGGCGAGGCGAGGCAAGGCAAGGCAAGGCAAGGCAAGGCAAGGCAAGGCAAGGCAAGGAAAGGAAAGGAAAGGAAAGGAAAGGAAAGGAAGGCTAAGTAGACAACGCATAGCAAGGCAAGGCAAGGCATAGCAAAACAAGGTAGGCAAGACAAGGCAAAGCGAGGCAAGGCAAGGCAAGGCGAGGCAAGGGGAGGCGAGGCGATGTGAGGCAAGGCAAGGCAAGGCAAGGAAAGGAAAGGAAGGCTAAGTAGACAACGCATAGCAAGGCAAGGCATGGCATAGCAAAACAAGGTAGGCAAGACAAGGCAAGGCAAGGCAAGGCAAGGCAAGGCAAGGCAAGGAAAGGAAAGGCAAGAAAAGGCAAGGAAAGGTAAGGAAAGGCAAGGAAAGGCAAGGAAATGCAAGGAAAGGCAAGGCAAGGCAAGGCAAGGCAAAGCAAGGCAAGGCAAGGCAAGGCAAGGCAAGGCAAGGCAAGGCGAGGCAATGCGAGGCAAGGCAAGGCAAGGCAAGGAAAGAAAAGGAAAGGCAAGGCAAAGCAAGGCAAGGCAAGGCAAGGCAAGGCAAGGCAAGGCAAGGCGAGGCAAGGGGAGGCGAGGCGATGTGAGGCAAGGCAAGGCAAGGCAAGGAAAGAAAAGGCAAGGCAAGGCAAGATAAGGCGAGGCAAGGCGAGGCAAGGCGAGGCGAGGCGAGGCGAGGCGAGGCAGGGAAAGGCAAGGAAAGGCAAGGAAAGGCAAGGAAAGGCAAGGAAATGCAAGGCAAGGAAAGGAAAGGCAAGGAAAGGAAAAGAAAAGAAATGGTAGGCAAGGCAAGGCAAGGCAAGGCAAGTCAAGGCAAGGCAAGTCAAGGCAAGGCAAGGAAAGGAAAGGCAAGGCAAGGCGAGGCGAGGCGATGCGAGGCAAGGCAAGGCAAGGAAAGAAAAGGAAAGGCAAGGCAAAGCAAGGCAAGGCAAGGCAAGGCAAGGCAAGGTGAGGCAAGGGGAGGCGAGGCGATGTGAGGCAAGGCAAGGCAAGGCAAGGAAAGAAAAGGCAAGGCAAGGCAAGATAAGGCGAGGCAAGGCGAGGCAAGGCGAGGCGAGGCGAGGCGAGGCAGGGAAAGGCAAGGAAAGGCAAGGAAAGGCAAGGAAATGCAAGGCAAGGAAAGGAAAGGCAAGGAAAGGAAAAGAAAAGAAATGGTAGGCAAGGCAAGGCAAGGCAAGGCAAGTCAAGGCAAGGCAAGTCAAGGCAAGGCAAGGAAAGGCAAGGCAAGGAAAGGAAAGGCAAGGCAAGGCAAGGCAAGGCAAGGCAAGGCAAGTAAAGGCAAGGAAAGGCAAGGAAAGGAAAGGCAAGGCGAGGCAAGGCGAGGAAAGGCGAGGCAAGGCAAGGCGAGGCAAGGAAAGGCAAGGCAAGGAAAGAAATGGAAAGGCAAGGCAAGGAAAGGCGAGGCAAGGCAAGGAAAGGCAAGGCAAGGCAAGGAAAGGAAGGCTAAGTAGACAAGGCATAGGAAGTCAAGGCAAGACATAGCAAAACAAGGTAGGCAAGGCAAAGCAAGGCGAGGCAAGGCGAGGCGAGGCGAGGCAAGGCAAGGCAAGGCAAGGCGAGGCAAGGCGAGGAAAGGAAGGCTAAGTAGACAAGGCATAGCAAGACAAGGCAAGTCATAGCAAAACAAGGTAGGCAAGGCAAGGCAAAGCGAGGCAAGGCAAGGCAAGGCAAGGAAAGGCAAGGAAAGGCAAGGAAACGCAAGGCAAGGCAAGAAAAGGAAAGGCAAGGAAAGGCGAGGCGAGGCGAGGCGAGGCGAGGCAAGGCAAGGCAAGGCAAGGCAAGGCGAGGCAAGGCGAGGCAAGGCGAGGCGAGGCGAGGCGAGGCAGGGAAAGGCAAGGCAAGGAAAGGTAAGCAAAAGAAAGGCAAGGCAAGGCAAGGCAAGGCAAGGCAATGCAAGGCAAAGCAAGGCAAAGCAAGGCAAGGCAAGGCAAGGCAAGGCAAGGAAAGGCAAGGCAAGGCAAGGCAAGGAAAAGAAAGGCAAGGCAAGGCAAGGCAAGACAAGGCAAGGAAAGGAAAGGAAAGCTAAGTAGACAAGGCATAGCAAGACAAGGCAAGGCATAGCAAAACAAGGAAGGCAAGGCAAGGCAAAGCGAGGCAAGGAAAGGCAAGGCAAGGAAAGGCAAGGAAAAGAAAGGCAAGGAAAGGCAAGGCAAGGAAAGGCAAGGAAAAGAAAGGCAAGGCAAGGCAAGGCAAGGAAAGGCAAGTCAAGGCAAGGCAAGGAAAGGAAAGGCAAGGCAAGGAAAGGAAAGGCAAGGCAAGGAAAGGAAAGGCAAGGCAAGGCAAGGCAAGTCAAGGCAAGGCAAGTCAAGGCAAGTCAAGGCAAGGCAAGGCAAGGCAAGGCAAGGCAAGGCAAGGCAAGGAAAGGAAAGCTAAGTAGACAAGGCATAGCAAGACAAGGCAAGGCATAGCAAAACAAGGAAGGCAAGGCAAGGCAAAGCGAGGCAAGGAAAGGCAAGGCAAGGAAAGGCAAGGAAAAGAAAGGCAAGGAAAGGCAAGGAAAGGAAAGGCAAGGAAAGGAAAGGAAAGGAAAGGAAAAGAAATGGAAGGCAAGGCAAGGAAAGGCAAGGCAAGGAAAGGCAAGTCAAGGCAAGGCAAGGAAAGGAAAGGCAAGGCAAGGAAAGGAAAGGCAAGGCAAGGCAAGGCAAGTCAAGGCAAGGCAAGTCAAGGCAAGGCAAGGCAAGGCAAGGAAAGGCAAGGCAAGGCAAGGCAAGGAAAGGCAAGGCAAGGCAAGGCAAGGAAAGGCAAGGAAAGGCAAGGAAAGGCAAGGCAAGGCAAGGAAAGGCAAGGCAAGGCGAGGCAAGGCGAGGCAAGGCGAGGCAAGGCGAGGCAAGGCAAGGCAAGGCAAGGCAAGGCAATGCAAGGCAAGGAAGGCAAGGCAAGGCAAGGCAAGGCAAAGCAAGGCAAGGCAAGGCAAGGCAAGGCAAGGCGAGGCAACGAAAAGAAAGGCAAGGAAAGGCATGGAAAGGCAAAAAAAAGCAAGGCAAGGCGAGGCAAGGAAAGGAAAGGCAAGGAAAGGCATGGAAAGGCAAGAAAAGGAAAGGCAAGGCAAGGGAAGGCAAGGCAAGGCAAGGCAAGGCAAGGAAAGGAAAGGAAAGGAACGCTAAGGAAAGGAAAGCTAAGGAAAGGAACGCTAAGTAGACAAGGCATAGCAAGACAAGGCAAGTCATAGCAAAACAAGGTAGGCAAGGCAAGGCAAAGCGAGGCAAGGCAAGGCAAGGCAAGGCAAGGCGAGGCAAGGCGAGGAAAGGCGAGGCAAGGCAAGGCGAGGCGAGCCGAGGCGAGGCAAGGAAAGGAAAGCCAAGGCAAGGCAAGGCAAGGCAAGGCAAGGCAAGGCAAGGCAAAACAAGGCAAGGCAAGGCAAGGCAAGGCAAAGCAAGGCAAGGCAAGGCAAGGCAAGGAAAGGCAAGGCAAGGCAAGGCAAGGCAAGGCAAGGCAAGGCAAGGAAAGGAAAGGCAAGGAAAGGAAAGGAAAGGAAAGGAAAGGAAAGGAAAGGAAAGGAAAGGAAAGGAAAGGAAAGGAAAGGAAAGGAAAGGAAAGGAAAGGAAAGGAAAGGAAAGGAAAGGAAAGGAATGAAAAAGAAAGGAAAGGCAAGGAAAGGCAAGGCAAGGCAAGGCGAGGCGAGGCAAGGCAAGGCAAAGCGAGGCAAGGCGAGGCAAGGCAAGGGAAGGAAAGGCAAGGCAAGGCAAGGCAACGCAAGGCAAGGCAATGCAAGGCAAGGCAAGGCAAGGCAAGGCAAGGCAATGCAAGGCAAGGCAAGGCAAGGCAAGGCGAGGCGAGGCAAGGCAAGGCAAAGCGAGGCAAAGCGAGGCAAGGCGAGGCAAGGCAAGGCAAGGCAATGCAAGGCAAGGGAAGGCAAGGCAAGGCAAGGCAAGGCAATGCAAGGCAAGGCAAGGCAAGGCAAGGCAAGGCAAGGCAAAGAAAGGCAAAGAAAGGAAAGGAAAGGAAAGGAAAGGAAAGGAAAGGAAAGGAAAGGAAAGGAAAGGAAAGGAAAGGAAAGGAAAGGAAAGGAAAGGAAAGGAAAGGAAAGGAAAGGAAAGGAAAGGAAAGGAAAGGAAAGGAAAGGAAAGGAAAGGAAAGGAAGGCTAAGTAGACAAGGCATAGCAAGCCAAGGCAAGGCATAGCAAAACAAGGTAGGCAAGGAGAGGCAAGGCAAGGCAAGGCAAGGCAAGGAAAGGCAAGGCAAGGCAAGGCAAGGCAAGGCAAGGCAAGGCAAGGCAAGGCAAGGAAAGGAAAGGAAAGGAAAGGAAAGGAAAGGAAAGGAAAGGAAAGGAAAGGAAAGGAAGGCTAAGTAGACAAGGCATAGCAAGCCAAGGCAAGGCATAGCAAAACAAGGTAGGCAAGGAGAGGCAAGGCAAGGCAAGGCAAGGCAAGGCAAGGCAAGGCAAGGAAAGGAAAGGAAAGGAAAGTAGACAAGGCATAGCAAGGCAAGTCACGGCATAGCAAAGCAAGGTAGGCAAGGCAAGGCAAGGCAAGGCAAGGCAAGGCAAGGCAAGGCGAGGCAAGGAAAGGAAAGGAAAGGCAAGGAAAGGCATGGAAAGGCAAGAAAAGGAAAGGCAAGGCAAGGGAAGGCAAGGCAAGGCAAGGCAAGGAAAGGAAAGGAACGCTAAGGAAAGGAAAGCTAAGGAAAGGAAGGCTAAGTAGACAAGGCATAGCAAGACAAGGCAAGGCATAGCAAAACAAGGTAGGCAAGGCAAGGCAAAGCGAGGCAAGGCAAGGCAAGGCGAGGCAAGGCAAGGCAAGGCGAGGCGAGCCGAGGCGAGGCAAGGCAAGGCAAGGCAAGGCAAGGCAAGGCAAGGCAAGGCAAGGCAAGGCAAGGCAAGGCAAGGCAAGGAAAGGCAAGGCAAGGCAAGGCAAGGCAAGGCAAGGAAAGGAAAGGAAAGGCAAGGAAAGGAAAGGAAAGGAAAGGAAAGGAAAGGAAAGGAAAGGAAAGGAAAGGAAAGGAAAGGAAAGGAAAGGAAAGGAAAGGAAAGGAAAGGCAAAGAAAGGCAAGGCAAGGCAAGGCAAGGCAAGGCGAGGCGAGGCAAGGCAAGGCAAAGCGAGGCAAGGCGAGGCGATGCGAGGCGAGGCAAGGCAAGGCAAGGAAAGAAAAGGAAAGGCAAGGCAAGGCGAGGCTAGGCGAGGCAAGGAAAGGCAAGGAAAGGCAAGGAAATGCAAGGAAAGGCAAGGAAAGGCAAGGAAAGGAAGGCTAAGTAGACAAGGCATAGCAAGCCAAGGCAAGGCATAGCAAAACAAGGTAGGCAAGGGGAGGCAAAAGGAGGCAAGGCAAGGCAAGGCAAGGCAAGGCAAGGAAAGGAAAAGAAAGGAAAGGAAAGGAATGGAAAGGAAACGAAAGGCAAGGCAAGGCGAGGCAAGGCAAGGCGAGGCAAGGCAAGGCAAGGCAAGGCAGGGAAAGGTAGAGAAAGGCAAGGCAAGGCAAGGCAAGGCAAGGCAAGGCGAGGCAAGGCGAGGCAAGGCAAGGCAAGGCAATGCAAGGCAAGGCAAGGCAGGGAAAGGAAGGGAAAGGCAAGGCAAGGCAAGGCAAGGCAAGGCAAGTAGACAAGGCGTAGAAAGGCAAGTCACGGCATAGCAAGGAAGGCAAGGCAAGGCTAGGCGAGGCAAGGCAAGGCAAGGCGAGGCGAGGCAAGGCAAGAAGAGGCAAGGAGAGGCAAGGAAAGAAATGGAAAGGCAAGGCAAGGCAAGGCAAGGCAAGGCAAGGCAAGGCAAGGCAATGCAAAGCAAGGCAAGGCAAGGCAAGGCAAGGCAAGGCAAGGCAAGGCAAGGCAAGGCAAGGCAAGGCAAGGAAAGGAAAGGAAAGGAAAGGAAAGGAAAGCTAAGTAGACAAGGCAAAGCAAGCCAAGGCAAGGCATAGCAAAACAAGGTAGGCAAGGCAAGGCAAGGCAAGGCAAGGCAAAGAAAGGAAAGGAAAGGAAAGGCAAGGAAAGGCAATGAAATGCAAGGCAAGGCAAGGCAAGGCAAGGCAATGCAAGGCAAGGGAAGGAAAGGAAAGGCAAGAAAAGTAAAGGCAAGGCAAGGCAAGGCAAGACAAGGCAAGGCAAGGCAAGGCAAGGCAAGGAAAGGCAAGGCAAGGAAAAAAAAGGAAAGGAAAGGCAAGTAAAGGAAAGGAAAGGCAAGGCAAGGAAAGGCAAGGAAAGGAAAGGCAAGGAAAGGAAAGGCAAGGAAAGGAAAGGAAGGCTAAGTAGACAAGGCATAGCAAGCCAAGGCAAAACAAGGTAGGCAAGGCGAGGCAAGGCAAGGCAAGGCAAGGCAAGGAAAAGAAAGGCAAGGCAAGGCAAGGCAAGGAAAAGAAAGGCAAGGCAAGGCAAGGCAAGGCAAGGCAAGGCAAGGCAAGGCAAAGCAAGGCAAGGCAAGGCAAGGCAAGGCAAGGCAAGGCAAGGCAAGGAAAGGAAAGGCAAGGAAAGGAAAGGAAAGGAAAGGAAAGGAAAGGCAAGGCAAGGAAAGGCAAGGCAAGGCGAGGCGAGGCAAGGCAAGGCAAAGCGAGGCAAGGCGAGGCAAGGCAAGGGAAGGAAAGGCAAGGCAAGGCAACGCAAGGCAAGGCAATGCAAGGCAAGGCAAGGCAAGGCAATGCAAGGCAAGGCAAGGCAAGGCGAGGCGAGGCAAGGCAAGGCAAAGCGAGGCAAGGCGAGGCAAGGCAAGGCAAGGCAAGGCAAGGCAATGCAAGGCAAGGCAAGGCAAGGCAAGGCAAGGCAATGCAAGGCAAGGAAGGCAAGGCAAGGCAAGGCAAGGCAAGGCAAGGCAAGGCAAGGCAAGGCAAGGCAAGGCAAGGCAAGGCAAGGAAAGGAAAGGAAAGGAAAGGAAAGGAAAGGAAAGGAAAGGAAAGCTAAGTAGACAAGGCATAGCAAGCCAAGGCAAGGCATAGCAAAACAAGGTAGGCAAGGAGAGGCAAGGCAAGGCAAGGCAAGGCAAGGCAAGGCAAGGCAAGGCAAGGCAAGGCAAGGCAAGGCAAGGAAAGGAAAGGAAAGGAAAGGAAAGGAAAGGAAGGCTAAGTAGACAAGGCATAGCAAGCCAAGGCAAGGCATAGCAAAACAAGGTAGGCAAGGAGAGGCAAGGCAAGGCAAGGCAAGGCAAGGCAAGGCAAGGCAAGGAAAGGAAAGTAGACAAGGCATAGCAAGGCAAGTCACGGCATAGCAAAGCAAGGTAGGCAAGGCAAGGCAAGGCAAGGCAAGGAAAGGAAAGGAAAGCTAAGTAGACAAGGCATAGCAAGACAAGGCAAGGCATAGCAAAACAAGGTAGGCAAGGCAAGGCAAAGCGAGGCAAGGCAAGGCAAGGCGAGGCAAGGCGAGGCGAGGCGAGGCAAGGCGAGGCGAGCCGAGGCGAGGCAAGGCAAGGCAAGGCAAGGCAAGGCAAGGCAAGGCAAGGCAAGGCAAGGCAAGGCAAGGCAAGGAAAGGAAAGGCAAGGAAAGGCAAGGAAAGGCAAGGAAAGGCAAGGAAAGGCAAGGAAAGGCAAGGAAAGGCAAGGAAAGGCAAGGAAAGGCAAGGCAAGGCAAGGCAAGGCAAGGCAAGGCAAGGAAAGGAAAGGAAAGGAAAGGAAAGGAAAGGAAAGGAAAGGAAAGGAAAGGAAAGGAAAGGAAAGGAAAGGAAAGGAAAGGAAAGGAAAGGAAAGGAAAGGAATGAAAAGGAAAGGAAAGGCAAAGAAAGGCAAGGCAAGGCAAGGCAAGGCAAGGCGAGGCGAGGCAAGGGAAGGCAAAGCGAGGCAAGGCGAGGCGATGCGAGGCGAGGCAAGGCAAGGCAAGGAAAGAAAAGGAAAGGCAAGGCAAGGCAAGGCGAGGCAAGGCGAGGCTAGGCGAGGCAAGGAAAGGCAAGGAAAGGCAAGGAAAGGCAAGGAAAGGAAGGCTAAGTAGACAAGGCATAGCAAGCCAAGGCAAGGCATAGCAAAACAAGGTAGGCAAGGGGAGGCAAAAGGAGGCAAGGCAAGGCAAGGCAAGGCAAGGCAAGGCAAGGAAAGGAAAAGAAAGGAAAGGAAAGGAATGGAAAGGAAACGAAAGGCAAGGCAAGGCGAGACAAGGCGAGGCAAGGCAAGGCGAGGCAAGGCAAGGCAAGGCAAGGCAAGGCAGGGAAAGGTAGAGAAAGGCAAGGCAAGGCAAGGCAAGGCAAGGCAAGGCAAGGCAAGGGAAGGCGAGGCAAGGCGAGGCAAGGCAAGGCAAGGCAATGCAAGGCAAGGCAAGGCAGGGAAAGGAAGGGAAAGGCAAGGCAAGGCAAGGCAAGGCAAGGCAAGGCAAGGCAAGTAGACAAGGCGTAGAAAGGCAAGTCACGGCATAGCAAGGCAAGGCAAGGCAAGGCTAGGCGAGGCAAGGCAAGGAGAGGCAAGGAGAGGAAAGGAAAGAAATGGAAAGGCAAGGCAAGGCAAGGCAAGGCAAGGCAAGGCAAGGCAAGGCAAGGCAATGCAAAGCAAGGCAAGGCAAGGCAAGGCAAGGCAAGGCAAGGCAAGGCAAGGAAAGGAAAGGAAAGGAAAGGAAACGAAAGCTAAGTAGACAAGGCAAAGCAAGCCAAGGCAAGGCATAGCAAAACAAGGTAGGCAAGGCAAGGCAAGGAAAGGAAAGGAAAGGCAAGGAAAGGCAAGGAAAGGCAATGAAACGCAAGGCAAGGCAAGGCAAGGCAATGCAAGGCAAGGGAAGGAAAGGCAAGAAAAGGAAAGGCAAGGCAAGGCAAGGCAAGACAAGGCAAGGCAAGGCAAGGCAAGGCAAGGCAAGGAAAGGCAAGGCAAGGAAAAAAAAGGAAAGGAAAGGCAAGTAAAGGAAAGGAAAGGCAAGGCAAGGAAAGGCAAGGAAAGGAAAGGCAAGGAAAGGAAAGGCAAGGAAAGGAAAGGAAGGCTAAGTAGACAAGGCATAGCAAGCCAAGGCAAGGCATAGCAAAACAAGGTAGGCAAGGCGAGGCGAGGCGAGGCAAGGCAAGGCAAGGCAAGGAAAAGAAAGGCAAGGCAAGGCAAGGCAAGGCAAGGCAAGGCAAGGCAAGGCAAGGCAAGGCAAAGCACGGCAAGGCAAGGCAAGGCAAGGCAAGGCAAGGCAAGGCAAGGCAAGGCAAGGCAAGGCAAGGCAAGGCAAGGCAAGGAAAGGAAAGGAAAGGAAAGGAAAGGAAAGGAAAGGAAAGGAAAGGAAAGGAAAGGAAAGGAAAGGCAAGGAAAGGAAAGGCAAGGAAAGGCAAGGAAAGGCAAGGAAAGGAAAGGAAAGGAAAGGCAAGGAAAGGAAAGGCAAGGCAAGGAAAGGAAAGGAAATGCAAGGCAAGGCAAGGCAAGACAAGGCAAGGCAAGGCAAGGCAAGGCAAGGCAAGGCAAGGCAAGGCAAGGCAAGGCAAGGCAAGGCAAGGCAAGGCAAGGCAAGGAAAGGAAAGGAAAGGAAAGGAAAGGAAAGGAAAGGAAAGGAAAGGAAAGGAAGGCTAAGTGGACAAGGCATAGCAAGCCAAGGCAAGGCATAGCAAAACAAGGTAGGCAAGGCAAGGCAAGGCAAGGCAAGGCAAAGAAAGGAAAGGCAAGGAAAGGCAAGGAAAGGCAAGGAAAGGCAATGAAACGCAAGGCAAGGCAAGGCAAGGCAAGGCAAGGCAAGGCAATGCAAGGCAAGGCAAGGCAAGGCAAGGAAAGGAAAGGGAAGGAAAGGAAAGGTAAGGAATGGAAAGGAAAGGAAAGGAAATGGAAGGAAAGGAAAGGCAAGGAAAGGCAAGGCAAGGCAAGGCAAGGCAAGGAAAGGCAAGGAAAGGCAAGGAAAGGCAAGGAAAGGCAAGGAAAGGCAAGGCAAGGCAAGGCAAGGCAAAGCAAGGCAAGGCAAGGCAAGGCAAGGCGAGGCGAGGCGATGCGAGGCAAGGCAAGGCAAGGCAAGGAAAGAAAAGGAAAGGCAAGGCAAAGCAAGGCAAGACAAGGCAAGGAAAGGCAAGGCAAGGCAAGGAAAGGCAAGGAAATGCAAGGCAAGGCAAGGCAAGGCAAAGCAAGGCAAGGCAAGGCAAGGCAAGGCGAGGCAAGGGGAGGCGATGCGATGCGATGCGAGGCAAAGCAAGGCAAGGCAAGGAAAGAAAAGGCAAGGCAAGGCAAGGCGAGGCGAGGCGAGGCGAGGCGAGGCGAGGCGAGGCGAGGCGAGGCGAGGCAAGGCAAGGCAAGGCAAGGCAAGGCAAGGCAAGGCAAGGCAAGGCAAGGCAAGGCAAGGCAAGGCAAGGAAAGGAAAGGAAAGGAAAGCTAAGTAGACAAGGCATAGCAAGGCAAGGCAAGGCATAGCAAAACAAGGTAGGCAAGACAAGGCAAAGCGAGGCAAGGCAAGGCAAGGCAAGGCAAGGCAAGGCAAGGCAAGGCAAGGAAAGGAAAGGCAAGGAAAGGAAAGGCAAGGAAAGGCAAGGAAAGGCAAGGAAAGGCAAGGAAAGGCAAGGAAAGGCAAGGAAAGGCAAGGAAAGGCAAGGAAAGGAAAGGAAAGGAAAGGAAAGGAAAGGAAAGGAAAGGCAAGGCAAGGCAAGGCAAGGCAAGGCAAGGCAAGGCAAGGCAAGGCAAGGCAAGGCAAGGCAAGGCAAGGCAAGGCAAGGCAAGGCAAGGAAAGGAAAGGAAAGGAAAGGAAAGGAAAGGAAAGGAAAGGAAAGGAAAGGAAAGGAAAGGAAAGGAAGGCTAAGTAGACAAGGCATAGCAAGGCAAGGCAAGGCATAGCAAAACAAGGTAGGCAAGACAAGGCAAAGCGAGGCAAGGCAAGGCAAGGCAAGGCAAGGCAAGGCAAGGCAAGGCAAGGAAAGGAAAGGAAAGGCAAGGGAAGGAAAGGCAAGGAAAGGCAAGGCAATGCAAGGCAAGGGAAGGAAAGGCAAGGCAAGGCAAGGCAAGGCAAGGCAAGGCAAGGAAAGGCAAGGCAAGGCAAGGAAAGGAAAGGCAAGGAAAGGCAAGGAAAGGCAAGGAAAGGCAAGGAAAGGCAAGGAAAGGAAAAGAAAGGAAAGGAAAGGAAAGGAAAGGAAAGGAAAGGAAAGGAAAGGAAAGGAAACGAAGGCTAAGTAGACAAGGCATAGCAAGCCAAGGCAAGGCATAGCAAAACAAGGTAGGCAAGGAGAGGCAAGGCAAGGCAAGGCAAGGCAAGGCCAAGAAAGGAAAGGAAAGGAAAGGAAAGGAAAGGAAAGGAAAGGAAAGGAAAGGAAAGGAAAGGAAAGGAAAGGAAAGGAAAGGAAAGGAAAGGAAAGGAAAGGAAAGTAGACAAGGCATAGCAAGGCAAGTCACGGCATAGCAAAGCAAGGTAGGCAAGGCAAGGCTAGGCGAGGCAAGGCAAAGCAAGGTAGGCAAGGCGAGGCGAGGCGAGGCAAGGCAAGGCAAGGCAAGGAAAGAAATGGAAAGGCAAGGCAAGGAAAGGAAAGGCAAGGGAAGGAAAGGAAAGGAAGGCTAAGTAGACAAGGCATAGCAAGTCAAGGCAAGACATAGAAAAACAAGGTAGGCAAGGCAAGGCGAGGCGAGGAAAGGCAAGGAAAAGCAAAGAATGGCAAAGAAAGGCAAGGAAAGGCAAAGCGAGGCAAGGCAAGGCAAGGCAAGGCAAGGCAAGGCAAGGCAAGGAAAGGAAAGGAAAGGAAAGGAAAGGAAAGGAAAGGAAAGGAAGGCTAAGTAGACAAGGCATAGCAAGGCAAGGCAAGGCATAGCAAAACAAGGTAGGCAAGACAAGGCAAAGCGAGGCAAGGCAAGGCAAGTCAAGGCAAGGCAAGTCAAGGCAAGGCAAGGCAAGTCAAGGCAAGGCAAGGAAAGGAAAGGCAAGGAAAGGAAAGGAAAGGAAAGGAAAGGAAAGGCAAGGAAAGCAAAGGCAAGGCAAGGCAAGGCAATTCAATGCAAGGGAAGGCAAGGCAAGGCAACGCGAGGCAAGGCGAGGAAAGGCAAGGCAAGGCGAGGCGAGGCGAGGCAAGGAAAGGCAAGGAAAGGCAAGGAAAGGCAAGGAAAAAGAAGGAAAGGCAAGGCAAGGAATGGAAAGGAAATGAAAGGCAAGGAAAGGCAAGGCAAGGCAAGGCAAGTCAAGGCAAGGCAAGGCAAGGCAAGGCAAGGAAAGGCAAGGCAAGGCAAGGCAAGGAAAGGAAAGGAAAGGAAAGGCAAGGCAAGGAAAGGAAAGGCAAGGCAAGGCAAGGCAAGGCAAGTCAAGGCAAGGCAAGGCAAGGCAAGGCAAGGCAAGGCAAGGCAAGGCAAGGCAAGGCAAGGAAAGGCAAGGAAAGGAAAGGAAAGGAAAGGAAAGGAAAGGAAAGGAAAGGAAAGCTAAGTAGAAAAGCCATAGCAAGCCAAGGCAAGGCATAGCAAAACAAGGGAGGCAAGTCGAGGCAAGGCGAGGCAAGGCAAGGCAAGGCAAGGCAAGGCGAGGTAAGGCAAGGCAAGGCAAGGGGAGGCAACGAAAGGAGAGGCAAGGAAAGGCATGGAAAGGCAAGGAAAGGCAAGGCAAGGCGAGGCAAGGAAAGGAAAGGCAAGGAAAGGCATGGAAAGGCAGGAAAAGGCAAGGCAAGGCAAGGCAAGGCAAGTCAAGGCAAGGCAAGGCAAGGCAAGGCAAGGAAAGGAAAAGCAAGGCAAAGAAAGGAAAGGCAAGGCAAGGCAAGGCAAGGCAAGGCAAGGAAAGGCAAGGAAAGGCAAGGAAAGGAAAGGCGAGGCGAGGCGAGGCGAGGCAAGGCGAGGAAAGGCGAGTCGAGGCAAGGCGAGGAAAGGCGAGGCAAGGCAAGGCGAGGCGAGGCAAGGAAAGGCAAGGAAAAGCAAAGAATGGCAAGGAAAGGCAAGGAAAGGCAAGGAAAGGCAAAGAAAGGCAAGGCAAGGAAAGGCAAGGAAAGGCAAGGAAAGGAAGGCTAAGTAGACAAGGCATAGCAAGCCAAGGCAAGGCATAGCAAAACAAGGTAGGCAAGGGGAGGCAAAAGGAGGCAAGGCGAGGCAAGGCAAGGCAAGGCAAGGCAAGGCGAGGCAAGGCAAGGCAAGGCGAGGGAAGGCGAGGCAAGGAAAGGCAAGGCAAGGCAAGGCAAGGCAGGGAAAGGAAGAGAAAGGAAGAGAAAGGCAAGGCAAAGCAAGGCAAGGCAAGGCAAGGCAAGGCAGGGAAAGGAAGGGAAAGGCAAGGCAAGGCAAGGCAAGTAGACAAGGCATAGAAAGACAAGTCACGGCATAGGAAGGCAAGGCAAGGCAAGGCAAGGCAAGGGAAGGCAAGGCAAGGAAAGGAAAGGCAAGGAAAGGCAAGGAAAGGAAAGGCAAGGCGAGGCAAGGCGAGGCAAGGCAAGGCGAGGCGAGGCAAGGAAAGGCAAGGAAAGAAATGGAAAGGCTAGGCAAGGAAAGGCAAGGCAAGGAAAGGAAAGGCAAGGCAAGGCAAGGAAAGGAAGGCTAAGTAGAAAAGGCATAGCAAGTCAAGGCAAGACTTAGCAAAACAAGGTAGGCAAGGCAAGGCAAGGCGAGGAGAGGTGAGGCGAGGCAAGGCAAGGCAAGGCAAGGCAAGGCGAGGCAAGGCGAGGCGAGGCAAGGCAAGGCAAGGCAAGGCAAGGCGAGGCAAGGCGAGGCGAGGCGAGGCAAGGCGAGGCAAGGCAAGGCAAGGCGAGGCAAAGCAAGGCAAGGCAAGGCAAGGAAAGGAAAGGCAAGGCAAGGAAAGGAAAGGAAAGGCAAGGAAAGGCAAGGAAAGGCAAGGCAAGGCAAGTCAAGGCAAGGAAAGGAAAGGCAAGGAAAGGAAAGGCAAGGCAAGGAAAGAAAAAGAAAGGCAAGGCAAGGCAAGGCAAGGCAAGGCAAGGCAAGGCAAGGCAAGGCAAGGCAAGGCAAGGCAAGGAAAGGAAAGGAAAGGAAAGGAAGGGAAAGGAAAGGAAAGGAAAGGCAAGGCAAGGCAAGGCAAGGCAAGGCAAGGCAAGGCAAGGCTAGGCAAGTCAAGTCAAGGCAAGGCAAGTCAAGGCAAGGCAAGGCAAGTCAAGACAAGGCAAGGAAAGCAAAGGCAAGTCAAGGCAATGCAAGGAAAGGAAAGGCAAGGAAAGCAAAGGCAAGGCAAGGCAAGGCAAGGCAAGTCAAGGCAAGTCAAGGCAAGGAAAGCAAAGGCAAGGCAAGGCAAGGCAAGGCAAGTCAAGGCAAGTCAAGGCAAGGAAAGCAAAGGCAAGGCAAGGCAAGACAAGGAAAGGCAAGGCAAGGAAAGGCAAGGCAAGGCAAGGCGAGGCAAGGCAAGGCAAGGCAAGGAAAGGCAAGGAAAGGAAAGGAAAGGGAAGGCAAGGCAAGGAAAGGCAAGGAAAGGCGAGGCAAGGCAAGGCAAGGCAAGGCAAGGCAAGGCAAGGCAAGGCAAGGCAAGGAAAGGAAAGGAAAAGGAAGGCTAGGCAAGGAAAGGCAAGGCAAGGCAAGGCAAGGCAAAACAAGGTAGGCAAGGCAAGGCAAGGAAAGGCAAGGCAAGGCAAGGCAAGGCAAGGCAAGGAAAGGAAAGGCAAGGAAACAAAGGCAAGGCAAGGCAAGGAAAGGAAAGGCAATAAAAGGAAAGGCAAGGCGAGGAAAGGCGAGGCAAGGAAAGGCGAGGCGAGGCGAGGCAAGGAAAGGTAAGGAAAGAAATGGAAAGGCAAGGCAAGGCAAGGCAAGGAAAGGAAAGGAAAGGCGAGGCAAGGAAAGGCGAGGCGAGGCAAGGAAAGGCAAGGAAAGAAATGGAAAGGCAAGGCAAGGCAAGGCAAGGAGAGGAAAGACAAGGCAAGGCAAGGCAAGGCAAGACAAGGAAAGGCAAGGCGAGGCAAGGAAAGGAAAGGCAAGGCAAGGCAAGGAAAGGCAAGGCAAGGCAAGGCAAGGCGAGGCAAGGCAAGGAAAGGCAAGGAAAGGAAAGGTAAGGGAAGGCAAGGCAAGGAAAGGAAAGGAAAGGCGAGGCAAGGCAAGGCAAGGCAAGGCAAGGCAAGGCAAGGAAAGGCAAGGAAAGGAAAGGAAAGGGAAGGCAAGGCAAGGAAAGGCAAGGTAACGCAAGGCAAGGCAAGGCAAGGTAGGCAAGGCAAGGCAAGGCAAGGCAAGGCAAGGAAAGGCAAGGCAAGGCAAGGCAAGGCAAGGCAAGGCAATAAAAGGCAAGGCAAGGCAATAAAAGGCAAGGCAAGGCAAGGCGAGGCAAGGCGAGGCAAGGCGAGGCAAGGCAAGGCAAGGCAAGGCAAGGCAAGGCAAGGCAAGGCAAGGCAAGGCAAGGCAAGGAAAGGAAAGGCAAGGCAAGGAAACAAAGGCAAGGCAAGGCAAGGCAAGGCAAGGCAAAGCAAGGCAAGGCAAGGCAAGGCAAGGCAAGGCAAGGAAAGGCAATAAAAGGAAAGGCAAGGCAAGGCGAGGCAAGGCGAGGAAAGGCAAGGCAAGGCAAGGCAAGGCAAGGCAAGGTAGGCAAGGCAAGGCAAGGCAAGGTAGGCAAGGCAAGGCAAGGCAAGGCAAGGAAAGGCAAGGCAAGGCAAGGCAAGGCAAGGAAAGGAAGGGCAAGGAAACAAAAACAAGGCAAGGCAAGGCAAGGCAAGGCAAGGCAAGGAAAGGCAATAAAAGGAAAGGCAAGGCGAGGCAAGGCGAGGAAAGGCGAGGTAAGGCAAGGTGAGGCGAGGCGAGGCAAGGAAAGGCAAGGAAAGAAATGGAAAGGCAAGGCAAGGCAAGGCAAGGAAACAAAGGCAAGGCAAGGCAAGGCAAGGCAAGGCAAGGAAAGGAAAGGCAATAAAAGGAAAGGCAAGGCGAGGCAAGGCGAGGAAAGGCGAGGCAAGGCAAGGTGAGGCGAGGCGAGGCGAGGTAAGGAAAGGCAAGGAAAGAAATGGAAAGGCAAGGCAAGGCAAGGCAAGGCAAGGCAAGGCAAAGAAAGGCAAGGAAAAGAAAGGAAAAGAAAGGCCAGGAAAGGCAAGGAAAGGCAAGGCAAGGCAAGGCAAGGAAATGTAGGCAAGGCAAGGCAAGGCAAGGCAAGGAGAGGAAAGGCAAGGCAAGGCAAGGCAAGGCAAGGCAATGCAAAGCAAGGCAAGGCAAGGCAAGGCAAGGCAAGGCAAGGCAAGGTAAGGCAAGGCAAGGCAAGGCAAGGCAAGGCAAGGCAAGGCAAGGCAAGGCAAGGCAAGGCAAGGAAAGGAAAGGAAAGGAAGGCTAATTAGACAAGGCATAGCAAGGCAAGGGAAGGCAAAGCAAGGCAAGGCATGAGCAGAGAAAGTAGGTATAGGAAGGCAAGCAAGGCATGGCAAGGCAAGCAAGGCAAGGCAAAGAAATGCAGGGAAAGGAAAGACAAGGAAAGGTAAGGTAGGGAAAACAAAAAAAAGGAAGGCAGGAAAGGAAAGGAAAGGAAAGAAAGGAAGGGAAAGGAAAGGAAAGGCAAGTCAAGGCAAGGCAAGTCAAGGCAAGGCAAGGCAAGGCAAGGCAAGGCAAGGCAAGGCAAGGAAAGGAAAGGAAAGGAAAGGAAAGGAAAGGAAAGGAAAGGAAAGGAAAGGAAAGGAAAGGAAAGGAAAAGAAATGGAAGGCAAGGCAAGGCAAGGCAAGGCAAGGAAAAGCAAGGTAAGGCAAGGAAAGGCAAGGCAAGGCAAGGAAAGGAAAGGCAAGGAAAGGCAAGGCATGGCAAGGAAAGGAAAGGCAAGGCGAGGCAAGGAAAGGCAAGGCAAGGCAAGGCAAGGCAAGGAAAGGAAAGGAAAGGCAAGGAAAGGAATGGAATGGAAAGGAAAGGAAAGGCAAAGAAAGGCAAGGCAAGGAAAGGAAAGGCAAGGAAAGGAAAGGAAAGGCAAGGCAAGGCAAGGAAAGGCAAGGCAAGGCAAGGCAAGGCAAGGAAAGGCAATAAAAGGAAAGGCAAGGCGAGGCAAGGCGAGGAAAGGCGAGGTAAGGCAAGGTGAGGCGAGGCGAGGCAAGGAAAGGCAAGGAAAGAAATGGAAAGGCAAGGCAAGGCAAGGCAAGGAAACAAAGGCAAGGCAAGGCAAGGCAAGGCAAGGCAAGGAAAGGAAAGGCAATAAAAGGAAAGGCAAGGCGAGGCAAGGCGAGGAAAGGCGAGGCAAGGCAAGGTGAGGCGAGGCGAGGCGAGGTAAGGAAAGGCAAGGAAAGAAATGGAAAGGCAAGGCAAGGCAAGGCAAGGCAAGGCAAGGCAAAGAAAGGCAAGGAAAAGAAAGGAAAAGAAAGGCCAGGAAAGGCAAGGAAAGGCAAGGCAAGGCAAGGCAAGGAAATGTAGGCAAGGCAAGGCAAGGCAAGGCAAGGAGAGGAAAGGCAAGGCAAGGCAAGGCAAGGCAAGGCAATGCAAAGCAAGGCAAGGCAAGGCAAGGCAAGGCAAGGCAAGGCAAGGTAAGGCAAGGCAAGGCAAGGCAAGGCAAGGCAAGGCAAGGCAAGGCAAGGCAAGGAAAGGAAAGGAAGGCTAATTAGACAAGGCATAGCAAGGCAAGGGAAGGCAAAGCAAGGCAAGGCATGAGCAGAGAAAGTAGGTATAGGAAGGCAAGCAAGGCATGGCAAGGCAAGCAAGGCAAGGCAAAGAAATGCAGGGAAAGGAAAGACAAGGAAAGGTAAGGTAGGGAAAACAAAAAAAAGGAAGGCAGGAAAGGAAAGGAAAGAAAGGAAGGGAAAGGAAAGGAAAGGCAAGTCAAGGCAAGGCAAGTCAAGGCAAGGCAAGGCAAGGCAAGGCAAGGCAAGGCAAGGCAAGGAAAGGAAAGGAAAGGAAAGGAAAGGAAAGGAAAGGAAAGGAAAGGAAAGGAAAAGAAATGGAAGGCAAGGCAAGGCAAGGCAAGGCAAGGAAAAGCAAGGTAAGGCAAGGAAAGGCAAGGCAAGGCAAGGAAAGGAAAGGCAAGGAAAGGCAAGGCATGGCAAGGAAAGGAAAGGCAAGGCGAGGCAAGGAAAGGCAAGGCAAGGCAAGGCAAGGCAAGGCAAGGAAAGGAAAGGAAAGGCAAGGAAAGGAATGGAATGGAAAGGAAAGGAAAGGCAAAGAAAGGCAAGGCAAGGCAAGGCAAGGCAAGGCAAGGCAAGGCAAGGCAAGGCAAGGCAAGGCAAGGCAAGGCAAGGAAAGGAAAGGAAAGGAAAGGAAAGGAAAGGAAAGGAAAGGAAAGGAAAGGAAGGCTAATTAGACAAGGCATAGCAAGGCAAGGGAAGGCAAAGCAAGGCAAGGCATGAGCAGAGAAAGTAGGTATAGGAAGGCAAGCAAGGCATGGCAAGGCAAGCAAGGCAAGGCAAAGAAATGCAGGGAAAGGAAAGACAAGGAAAGGTAAGGTAGGGAAAACAAAAAAAAGGAAGGCAGGAAAGGAAAGGAAAGGAAAGGAAAGGAAAGGAAAGGAAAGGAAAGGAAAGGAAAGGAAAGGAAAGGAAAAAAAGGAAGGGAAAGGAAAGGAAAGGAAAGGCAAGGCAAGGCAAGGCAAGGCAAGGCAAGGCAAGGCAAGGAAAGGAAAGGCAAGGAAAGGAATGGAATGGAAAGGAAAGGAAAGGCAAAGAAAGGCAAGGCAAGGAAAGGAAAGGCAAGGAAAGGCAAGGCTAGTCAAGGAAAGGCAAGGAAAGGAAAGGCAAGGAAAGGCAAGGCAAGGCAAGGCAAGGCAAGGCAAGGCAAGGCAAGGCAAGGCAAGGCAAGGCAAGGCAAGGCAAGGCAAGGCAAGGCAAGGAAAGGAAAGGAAAGGAAAGGAAAGGAAAGGAAAGGAAAGGAAAGGAAAGGAAAGGAAAGGAAAGGAAAGGAAAGGAAAGGAAAGGAATAGAAAGGCAAGGCAAGGAAAGGAAAGGCAAGGAAAGGCAAGGAAAGGCAAGGAAAGGCAAGGAAAGGCAAGGCAAGGAAAGTCAAGGCAAGGAAAGGCAAGGAAAGGCAAGGCAAGGAAAGGCAAGGAAAGGCAAGGCAAGGAAAGGCAAGGCAAGGAAAGGCAAGGCAAGGAAAGGCAAGGCAAGGAAAGGCAAGGAAAGGCAAGGCAAGGAAAGGCAAGGCAAGGAAAGGCAAGGCAAGGAAAGGCAAGGCAAAGAAAGGCAAGGAAAGGAAAGGCAAGGAAAGGCAAGGAAAGGCAAGGCAAGGAAAGGCAAGGCAAGGAAAGGCAAGGAAAGGCAAGGCAAGGAAAGGCAAGGCAAGGAAAGGCAAGGCAAGGAAAGGCAAGGCAAAGAAAGGCAAGGCAAGGAAAGGCAAGGAAAGGCAAGGCAAGGAAAGGCAAGGAAAGGAAAGGCAAGGCAAGGAAAGGCAAGGCAAGGAAAGGCAAGGAAAGGCAAGGCAAGGAAAGGCAAGGCAAAGAAAGGCAAGGCAAGGAAAGGCAAGGCAAGGCAAGGCAAGGAAAGGCAAGGCAAGGAAAGGCAAGGCAAGGAAAGGCAAGGCAAGGAAAGGCAAGGCAAGGCAAGGCAAGGAAAGGCAAGGAAAGGCAAGGCAAGGAAAGGCAAGGCAAGGAAAGGCAAGGAAAGGCAAGGCAAGGAAAGGCAAGGCAAGGAAAGGCAAGGAAAGGCAAGGCAAGGAAAGGCAAGGCAAGGAAAGGCAAGGCAAGGAAAGGCAAGGCAAAGAAAGGCAAGGCAAGGAAAGGCAAGGCAAGGCAAGGCAAGGGAAAGCAAGGCAGGGCAAGGCAAGGCAAAGAAAGGAAAGGAAAGGAAAGGAAAGGCCGGGAAAGGAAAGGAAAGGCCAGTAAAGGCCAGGAAAGGCAAGGAAAGGCAAGGAAAGGCAGGGAAAGGAAAGGCAAGGAAAGAAATGGGGAGGCAAGGCGAGGAAAGGCGAGGCAAGGCAAGGCGAGGCGAGGTAAGGCAAGGAAAGGCAAGGCAAGGCAAGGCAAGGAAAGGCAAGGAAAGGCAAGGAAATGCAAGGAAAGGCAAGGCAAGGCAAGGCAAAGCAAGGCAAGGCAAGGCAAGGCGAGGCGAGGCGATGCGAGGCAAGGCAAGGCAAGGCAAGGAAAGAAAAGGAAAGGCAAGGCAAAGCAAGGCAAGGCAAGGCAAGGAAAGGCAAGGCAAGGCAAGGAAAGGCAAGGAAATGCAAGGCAAGGCAAGGCAAGGCAAGGCAAGGCAAGGCAAGGCAAGGCAAGGCAAGGCAAAGCAAGGCAAGGGAAGGCAAGGCGAGGCAAGGGGAGGCGATGCGATGCGATGCGATGCGAGGCAAAGCAAGGCAAGGCAAGGAAAGAAAAGGCAAGGCAAGGCAAGGCGAGGCGAGGCAAGGCGAGGCAAGGCGAGGCGAGGCGAGGCGAGGCAAGGCAAGGCAAGGCAAGGCAAGGCAAGGCAAGGAAAAGAAAGGAAAGGAAAGGAAAGGAAAGGAAAGGAAAGGAAAGGAAAGGAAAGGAAAGGAAAGGAAAGGAAAGGAAGGCTAAGTAGACAAGGCATAGCAAGGCAAGGCAAGGCATAGCAAAACACGGTAGGCAAGACAAGGCAAAGCGAGGCAAGGCAAGGCAAGGCAAGGCAAGGCAAGGCAAGGCAAGGCAAGGCAAGGCAAGGCAAGGCAAGGCAAGGCAAGGCAAGGCAAGGCAAGGCAAGGAAAGGCAAGGAAAGGCAAGGAAAGGAAAGGAAAGGAAAGGAAAGGAAAGGAAAGGAAAGGAAAGGAAAGGAAAGGAAAGGAAAGGAAAGGAAAGGAAAGGAAAGGAAAGGAAAGGAAAGGAAAGGAAAGGAAAGGAAAGGAAAAGAAATGGAAGGCAAGGCAAGGCAAGTCAAGGCAAGTCAAGGCAAGGCAAGTCAAGGCAGGGCAAGGCAAGTCAAGGCAAGGAAAGGAAAGGAAAGGCAAGGCAAGGAAAGGAAAGGCAAAGAAAGCAAAGGCAAGGAAAGCAAAGGCAAGGCAAGGCAAGGCGAGGCGAGGCAAGGAAAGGCAAGGAAAGAAATGGAAAGGCAAGGCAAGGAAAGGCAAGGCAAGGCAAGGAAAGGCAAGGCAAGGCAAGGAAAGGAAGGCTAAGTAGACAAGGCATAGCAAGTAAAGGCACGACATAGCAAAACAAGGTAGGCAAGGCTAGGCAAGGCAAGGCGAGGCAAGGCGAGGCGAGGCAAGGCAAGGCGAGGCAAGGCAAGGCATAGAAAGGCAAGGCAAGGCAAGGCAAGGCAAGGAAAGGAAAGGCAAGGCAAAGAAAGGCAAGGAAAGGCAAGGAGAGGCAAGGCAAGGAAAGGCAAGGAAAGGCAAGGCAAGGAAAGGCAAGGCAAAGAAAGGCAAGGCAAGGCAAGGCAAGGAAAGGAAAGGAAAGGAAAGGCAAGGCAAGGCAAGGCAAGGAAAGGAAAGGCAAGGAAAGGAATGGAATGGAAAGGAAAGGAAAGGAAAGGCAAGGCAAGGCAAGGCAAGGAAAGGCAAGGCAAGGCAAGGAAAGGCAAGGCAAAGAAAGGCAAGGCAAGGCAAGGCAAGGCAAGGCAAGGCAAGGCAAAAAAAGGCAAGCAAAGAAAGGCAAGGCAAGGCAAGGCAGGGCAAGGCAAGGCAAAGAAAGGAAAGGAAAGGAAAGGCAAGGCAAGGAAAGGAAAGGCAAAGAAAGGCAAGGCAAGGAAAGGCAAGGATAGGCAAGGAAAGGCAAGGATAGGCAAGGCAAGGCAAGGAAAGCAAAGGCAAGGCAAGGCAAGGCAAGGCAATGCAAGGATAGGCAAGGAAAGGCAAGGAAAGGCAAGGAAAGGCAAGGAAAGGCAGGGAAAGGAAAGGCAAGGAAAGAAATGGCGAGGCAAGGCGAGGAAAGGCGAGGCAAGGCAAGGCGAGGCGAGGTAAGGCAAGGAAAGGCAAGGAAAGAAATGGAAAGGCTAGGCAAGGAAAGGCAAGGCAAGGGAAGGAAAGGCAAGGCAAGGCAAGGAAAGGAAGGCTAAGTAGACAAGGCATAGCAAGTCAAGGCAAGACATAGCAAAACAAGGTAGGCAAGGCAAGGCGAGGCGAGGCGAGGCAAGGAAAGGCAAGGAAAGAAATGGAAAGGCAAGGCAAGGAAAGGCAAGGCAAGGAAAGGCAAGGCAAGGCAAGGAAAGGAAGGCTAAGCAGACAAGGCATAGCAAGCCAAGGCAAGGCATAGCAAGGCAAGGTAGGGAAAGGCAAAGCAAGGTAAGGCAAGGTAAGGCAAGGAAAGGCAAGGATAGGCAAGGAAAGGAAAGGAAAAAAAAGGCAAGGCATAGCAAGGCAAGGTAGGGAAAGGCAAAGCAAGGTAAGGCAAGGAAAGGCAAGGAAAGGCAAAGAAAGGAAAGGAAAGGCAGGGCAAGGCAAGGCAAGGCAAGGCAAGGCAAAGCAAGGCAAGGAAAAGCAAGGAAAGCAAAGGCAAGGCAAGGCAAGGTAAGGCAAGGAAAGGCAAGGAAAGGAAAGGAAAAAAAAGGCAAGGCAAGGCAAGGCAAGGCACGGCAAGGCAAGGCAAGGCAACGCAAGGCAAAGAAAGGAAAGGAAAGGCAGGGCAAGGCAAGGCAAGGCAAGGCAAGGCAAGGCAAAGCAAGGCAAGGAAAAGCAAGGAAAGCAAAGGCAAGGCAAGGCAAGGAAGGCAAGGCAAAGAAATGCAGGGAAAGGAAAGACAAGGAAAGGTAAGGTAGG
Source organism: Patagioenas fasciata (assembly GCF_037038585.1). Classification (NCBI taxonomy): domain Eukaryota; kingdom Metazoa; phylum Chordata; class Aves; order Columbiformes; family Columbidae; genus Patagioenas; species Patagioenas fasciata. The sequence goes on from NC_092559.1 coordinate 4,094,956, forward strand.
GAAAACAAAAAAAAGGAAGGCAGGAATGGAAAGGAAAGGAAAGGA
>NC_092559.1:4100000-4122500 GCF_037038585.1 Patagioenas fasciata
TTCATCAGCTGGTAAATGAGCCTACCCGGGGTAAGGCCTTGCTAGACCTACTGTTTACAAACAAAGAAGGGCTGGTGGGAGATGTAGTGGTTGGCGACCGCCTGGGGCATAGCGACCACGAAATAATAGAATTTTCAATAGTTAGAGATGCAAGGAGAGCCACCAATAAAACCTCTACACTGGACTTCCGGAGGGCAGATTTTTGCCTATTCAGAAGTCTAGTTCAGAGCATACCCTGGGAAACGATGCTTAAAAACAAGGGGGCCCAGGAGGGTTGGACATACTTCAAGCGGGAGGTTTTGAGGGCACAGGATCAGGCTATACCAGTGCGCCGAAAGGCTAGCCGACGGGGAAGACAACTGGCTTGGCTAAACAGGGAGATTTTGAAGGAAATCAGAAATAAAAAGAGAGTTTACAGACTGTGGAAAAAAGGGCTGGCTACCTATGAAGAATTTAGGAAAATAGCTAGATCGTGCAGGAAAAAAATCAGGGAAACAAAAGTGCAGTTTGAAGTTAATTTGGCCAATTCTGTTAGGGATAATAAAAAGTCCTTCTTTAAATATGTTAATAACAAAAGGAGGGGCAAGGAAAACCTCCATTCTCTACTGGACTTTGAGGGAAATATAGTTAACAAAGATGAGGAGAAAGCTGAGGTACTTAATACCTACTTTGCCTCAATATTTACCAGTCAAACAGATGGCCCTCAGGATAACTGGCCTCTGGAGATGGTTGACAGGAATAGGAAGCCAAATAGTCCCCTTGTATTCCAAGAGGAAATAGTTGGTGGCTTACTGAGCCATCTGGATCCTCATAAGTCTATGGGACCAGATGGGATCCATCCTAGGGTGATGAGGGAGCTAGCAGAAGAGCTCGCCAAGCCGCTCTCCATCATCTTCCAACAGTCTTGGCTCACTGGGGAGGTCCCAAATGATTGGAAACTGGCAAATGTTACCCCAATCCACAAAAAGGGCTGCAAAGCTGACCCTGGCAACTACAGGCCTGTCAGCCTGACCTCGGTGCCTGGCAGGGTGATGGAGCAGATCATCCTGAATGCAATCACACAGCACCTCCAGGATGGACCAGGGATCAGACCCAGCCAGCATGGGTTTAGGAGGGGCAGGTCCTGTCTGACTAACCTGATTTCCTTTTATGATCAGGTGACCCACCTAGTGGATGAGGGGAAAGCTGTAGATGTGATCTATCTAGACTTCAGCAAAGCCTTTGACACTGTCTCCCATAATATACTCCTTCAAAAGCAGATAGCCCATGGCTTGGACAAGTGCACTCTCTGCTGGGTTAAGAACTGGCTGGAGGGCCGGGCCCAGAGAGTGCTGGTAAATGGGGCTGCATCTAGCTGGCGGCCAGTCACTAGTGGTGTCCCCCAGGGGTCAGTGTTGGGTCCAGTCCTGTTTAACATCTTTATTGATGATTTAGATGAGGGGATTGAGACCACCATCAGCAAATTTGCTGATGACACCAAGTTGGGGGGCAGTGTTGACCTGCTGGAAGGCAGGAGGGCTCTGCAAAGAGATCTGGATAGACTGGAAAAATGGGCTGATTCCAATGGGATGAAGTTCAACAAGGCCAAGTGCCGGGTCCTGCACTTTGGCCACAACAACCCCCTTCAGCGCTACAGGCTGGGCACAGAGTGGCTGGAGAGCAGCCAGACAGAAAGGGACCTGGGGGTACTGATTGACAGCAAGCTCAACATGAGCCAACAGTGTGCCCAGGTGGCCAAGAAGGCCAATGGTATCCTGGCCTGTATCAAAAATAGTGTGGTCAGCAGGACAAGGGAAGTGATCCTTCCCCTGTACTCTGCATTGGTGAGGCCACACCTGGAGTATTGTGTTCAGTTCTGGGCCCCTCAGTTCAGGAGGGATATTGAGGTGCTGGAGCGGGTCCAGAGAAGAGCAACAAGACTGGTGAAGGGACTTGAGCACATGACCTATGGTGAGAGGCTGAGGGAGCTGGGGTTGTTCAGCCTGGAGAGGAGGAGGCTTAGAGGTGACCTCATTGCTCTCTATAACTACCTGAAGGGAAGTTATAGTCAGGTGGGAACTGGTCTCTTCTCCCAGGCAGTTAGCAATAGGACAAGGGGACATGGGCTTAAACTCTGCCAGGGGAAGTTTAGGCTGGATATTAGGAAGAAGTTCTTTACGAAAAGAGTGATCAGGCATTGGAATGGCCTGCCTAGGGAGGTGGTGGACTCACCGTCCCTGGAGGTTTTTAAACTGAGATTGGACATGGCTCTTAGTGCCATGATCTAGTAAATGGGCTGAAGTTGGACCAAGGGTTGGACTTGATGATCTCTGAGGTCTTTTCCAACCTAGCCAATTCTGTGATTCTGTGATTCTGTGATTCTGTGAAAGGAAAGGAAAGGAAAGGAAAGGAAAGGAAAGGAAAGGAAAGGAAAGGAAAGGAAAGGAAAGGAAAGGAATGACAAGGCAAGGCAAGGCAAGGCAAGGCAAGGAAGGCAAGGCAAAGAAATGCAGGGAAAGGAAAGACAAGGAAAGGTAAGGTAGGGAAAACAAAAAAAAGGAAGGCAGGAAAGGAAAGGAAAGGAAAGGAAAGGAAAGGAAAGGAAAGGAAAGGAAAGGAAGGGAAGGGAAAGGAAAGGAAAGGAAAGGAAAGGAAAGGAAAGGAAAGGAAAGGAAAGGAAAGGAAAGGAAAGGAAAGGAAAGGAAAGGAAAGGAAAGGAAAGGAAAGGAAAGGAAAGGAAAAGCAAGGCAATGAAAGGCAAGGCAAGGCAAGGCAAGGCAAGGGAAGGCAAGGTAGGCAAGGCAAGGCAAGGCAAGGCAAGGCAAGGCAAGGAAAGGCAAGGAAAGGCAAGGCAAGGCAAGGCAAGGAAAGGAAAGGAAAGGAAAGGAAAGGAAAGGAAAGGAAAGGAAAGGAAAGGAAAGGAAAAGAAAGGAAAGGAAAGCTAAGTAGGCAAGGCATCGCAACCCAAGGCAAGGCATAGCAAGGCAAGGTAGGGAAAGGCAAAGCAAGGTAAGGCAAATTAAGGCAAGGTAAGGCAAGGAAAGGCAAGGAAAGGCAAGGAAAGGAAAGGAAAAAAAAGGCAAGGCATAGCAAGGCAAGGTAGAGAAAGGCAAAGCAAGGTAAGGCAAGGTAGAGCAAGGTAAGGCAAGGAAAGGCAAGGAAAGGCAAGGAAAGGCAAGGAAAGGAAAGGAAAAAAAAGGCAAGGCATAGCAAGGCAAGGTAGGGAAAGGCAAAGCAAGGTAAGGCAAGGTAAGGCAAGGAAAGGCAAGGAAAGGCAAGGAAAGGAAAGGAAAAAAAAGGCAAGGCAAGGCAAGGCAAGGCAAGGCACGGCAAGGCAAGGCAACGCAAGGCAAAGAAAGGAAAGGAAAGGCAGGGCAAGGCAAGGCAAGGCAAGGCAAGGCAAGGCAAGGCAAGGCAAAGCAAGGCAAGGAAAAGCAAGGAAAGCAAAGGCAAGGCAAGGCAAGGCAAGGAAGGCAAGGCAAAGAAATGCAGGGAAAGGAAAGACAAGGAAAGGTAAGGTAGGGAAAACAAAAAAAAGGAAGGCAGGACAGGAAAGGAAAGGAAAGGAAAGGAAAGGAAAGGAAAGGAAAGGCAAGGAAAGGAAAGCTAAGTAGGCAAGGCATCGCAAGCCAAGGCAAGGCATAGCAAGGCAAGGTAGGGAAAGGCAAAGCAAGGTAAGGCAAGGAAAGGCAAGGCAAGGAAAGGCAAGGCAAGGAAAGGCAAGGCAAAGAAAAGAAAGGAAAGGCAGGGCAAGGCAAGGCAAGGCAAGGAAAGGCAAGGCAAGGCAAGGAAAGGAAAGCTAAGTAGGCAAGGCAAGGAAAGGAAAGCTAAGTATGCAAGGCATCGCAAGCCAAGGCAAGGCATAGCAAGGCAAGGCAAAGAAATGCAGGGAAAGGAAAGAGAAGGAATGGTAAGGTAGGGAAAACAAAAAAAAGTAAGGCAGGAAAGGCAAGGAAAGGAAAGGCAAGGAAAGGAAAGGCAAGGAAAGGAAAGGAAAGGAAAGGAAAGGAAAGGAAAGGAAAGGAAAGGAAAGGAAAGGAAAGGAAAGGAAAGGAAAGGAAAGGAAAGGAAAGGAAAGGAAAGGAAAGGAAAGGAAAGGAAAGGCGAGGAAAGGAAAAGAACGGGAAGGCAAGGCAAAGCAAGGGAATACAAGGCAAGGGAAGACAAGGGAAGGGAAAGGAAGGGAAAGGCAAGGCAAGGAAAGGCAAGGCAAGGAAAGGCGAGGAAAAGGAAGGAAAGGCTAGGCAAGGCAAGGCAAGGCAAGGCAAGGCAAGGAAAGGCAAGGAAAGGCAAGGCAAGGCATAGCAAGGCAAGTCACGGCATAGCAAGGCAAGGAAAGGCAAGGAAAGGAAAGGCAAGGCAAGGCAAGGCAAGGCAAGGCAAGGCAAGGCAAGGCAAGGCAAGGCAAGGCAAGGCAAGGCAAGGCAAGGCAAGGCAAGGAAAGGAAAGGAAAGGAAAGGAAAGGAAAGGAAAGGAAAGGAAAGGAAAGGAAAGGAAAAGCAAGGCAAGGCAAGGCATAGCAAGGCAAGTCACGGCATAGCAAGGCAAGGAATGGAAAGGAAAGGAAAGGAAGGGAAAGGAAAGGAAAGGAAAGGAAAGGAAAGGAAAGGAAAGGAAAGGAAAAGCAAGGCAATGAAAGGCAAAACAAGGCAAGGCAAAGCAAGGCAAGGCAAGGTAGGCAAGGCAAGGCAAGGCAAGGCAAGGCAAGGAAAGGCAAGGCAAGGCAAGGCAAGGCAAGGCAAGGAAAGGCAAGGCAAGGAAAGGCAAGGCAAGGAAAGGCAAGGCAAGGAAAGGCAAGGCAAGGAAAGGCGAGGAAAAGAAAGGAAAGGCAAGGCAAGGCAAGGCAAGGAAAGGAAAGGCAAGGCAAGGCAAGACAAGGCAAGGCAAGGCAAGGAAAGGCAAGGCAAGGAAAGGCAAGGCAAGGCAAGGCAAGGAAAGGCAAGGCAAGGCAAGGCAAGGCAAGGCAAGGCAAGGCAAGGAAAGGAAAGGAAAGGAAAGGCAAGGCAAGGAAAGGAAAGGAAAGCTAAGTAGGCAAGGCATCGCAAGCCAAGGCAAAGCATAGCAAGGCAAGGTAGGGAAAGGCAAAGCAAGGTAAGGCAAGGTAAGGCAAGGAAAGGCAAGGAAAGGAAAGGAAAAAAAAGGCAAGGCATAGCAAGGCAAGGTAGGGAAAGGCAAAGCAAGGTAAGGCAAGGTAAGGCAAGGAAAGGCAAGGAAAGGCAAGGCAAGGCAAGGCAAGGCAAGGCAAAGAAAGGAAAGGAAAGGCAAGGCAAGGCAAGGCAAAGAAAGGAAAGGAAAGGCAGGGCAAGGCAAGGCAAGGCAAGGCAAGGCAAGGCAAGGCAAAGAAAGGAAAGGAAAGGCAGGGCAAGGCAAGGCAAGGCAAGGCAAGGCAAGGCAAAGAAAGGCAAGGCAAGGCAAGGCAAGGCAAGGGAAGGAAAGGAAAGGCAAGGAAAGGAAAGGAAAGGCAAGGAAAGGAAAGGAAAGGAAAGGAAAGGAAAGGAAAGGAAAGGAAAGGAAAGGAAAGGCAAGGAAAGGCAAGGAAAGGCAAGGCAAGGAAAGGCAAGGCAAGGCAAGGCAAGGCAAGGCAAGGCAAGGCAAGGCAAGGCAAGGCAAGGCAAGGCAAGGAAAGGAAAGGAAAGGAAAGGAAAGGAAAGGAAAGGAAAGGAAAGGAAAGGAAAGGAAAGGAATGACAAGGCAAGGCAAGGCAAGGCAAGGAAGGCAAGGCAAAGAAATGCAGGGAAAGGAAAGACAAGGAAAGGTAAGGTAGGGAAAACAAAAAAAAGTAAGGCAGGAAAGGAAAGGAAAGGAAAGGCAAGGAAAGGAAAGGCAAGGAAAGGAAAGCTAAGTAGGCAAGGCATCGCAAGCCAAGGCAAGGCATAGCAAACCAAGGTAGGGAAAGGCAAAGCAAGGTAAGGCAAGGCAAGGCAAGGCAAGGCAATGCAAGGCAAGGCAAGGCAAGGCAAGGCAAGGCAAGGCAAGGCAAGGCAATGCAAGGCAAGGCAAGGCAAGGCAAGGCAGGGCAAGGCAAGGCAGGGCAAGGCAAGGCAAGGAAAGCTAAGTAGGCAAGGCATCGCAAGCCAAGGCAAGGCATAGCAAGGCAAGGCAAAGAAATGCAGGGAAAGGAAAGACAAGGAATGGTAAGGTAGGGAAAACAAAAAAAAGGAAGGCAGGAAAGGAAAGGAAAGGAAAGGAAAGGAAAGGAAAGGCAAGGCAAGGCAAGGCAAGGCAAGGCAAGGCAAGGCAAGGCAAGGCAAGGCAAGGCAAGGCAAGGCAAGGCAAGGAAAGGAAAGGAAAGGAAAGGAAAGGAAAGGAAAGGAAAGGAAAGGAAAGGAAAGGAAAAGCAAGGCAAGGAAAGGCAAGGCAAGGAAAGGAAAGGCAAGGAAAGGAAAGGAAAGGCAAGGAAAGGAAAGGAAAGGAAAGGCAAGGCAAGGCAAGGCAGGGCAAGGCAAGGCAAGGAAAGGAAAGGCAAGGCAAGGCAAGGCAAGGAAAGGCAAGGCAAGGAAAGGAAAGGAAAGGAAAGGAAAGGCAAGGCAAGGCAAGGCAAGGAAAGGAAAGGAAAGACAAGGAATGGTAAGGTAGGGAAAACAAAAAAAAGGAAGGCAGGAAAGGAAAGGAAAGGCAAGGAAAGGAAAGGAAAGGCAAGGCAAGGAAAGGAAAGGCAAGGAAAGGAAAGGCAAGGAAAGGAAAGCAAAGGAAAGGAAAGCAAAGGAAAGGAAAGGAAAGCAAAGGAAAGGCAAGGCAAGGCAAAACAAGGCAAGGCAAGGCAAGGCAAGGCAAGACAAGGCAAGGCAAGGCAAGGCAAGGCAAGGCAAGGCAAGGCAAGGAAAGGAAAGGAAAGGAAAGGAAAGGAAAGGCAAGGCAAGGAAAGGAAAGGAAAGCTAAGTAGGCAAGGCATCGCAAGCCAAGGCAAAGCATAGCAAGGCAAGGTAGGGAAAGGCAAAGCAAGGTAAGGTAAGGAAAGGCAAGGAAAGGCAAGGAAAGGCAAGGAAAGGAAAGGAAAAAAAAGGCAAGGCATAGCAAGGCAAGGTAGGGAAAGGCAAAGCAAGGTAAGGCAAGGTAAGGCAAGGAAAGGCAAGGAAAGGCAAGGAAAGGAAAGGAAAAAAAAGGCAAGGCATAGCAAGGCAAGGTAGGGAAAGGCAAAGCAAGGTAAGGCAAGGTAAGGCAAGGAAAGGCAAGGAAAGGCAAGGAAAGGAAAGGAAAAAAAAGGCAAGGCATAGCAAGGCAAGGTAGGGAAAGGCAAAGCAAGGTAAGGCAAGGTAAGGCAAGGCAAGGCAAGGAAAGGAAAGGAAAGGAAAGGAAAGGAAAGGAAAGGAAAGGAAAGGAAAGGAAAGGAAAGGAAAGGAAAGGAAAGGAAAGGAAAGGAAAGGAAAGGAAAGGAAAGGAAAGGAAAGGAAAGGAAAAAAAAGGCAAGGCAAGGCAAGGCAAGGCAAGGCAAGGCACGGCAAGGCAAGGCAAGGCAAGGCAAGGCAAGGCAAGGCAAAGCAAGGCAAGGAAAAGCAAGGAAAGCAAAGGCAAGGCAAGGCAAGGCAAGGAAGGCAAGGCAAAGAAATGCAGGGAAAGGAAAGACAAGGAAAGGTAAGGTAGGGAAAACAAAAAAAAGGAAGGCAGGAAAGGAAAGGAAAGGAAAGGAAAGGCAAGGAAAGGAAAGCTAAGTAGGCAAGGAAAGGAAAGCTAAGTAGGCAAGGCATCGCAAGCCAAGGCAAGGCATAGCAAGGCAAGGTAGGGAAAGGCAAAGCAAGGTAAGGCAAGGAAAGGCAAGGCAAGGAAAGGCAAGGCAAGGAAAGGCAAGGCAAAGAAAAGAAAGGAAAGGCAGGGCAAGGCAAGGCAAGGCAAGGAAAGGAAAGCTAAGTAGGCAAGGCATCGCAAGCCAAGGCAAGGCATAGCAAGGCAAGGCAAAGAAATGCAGGGAAAGGAAAGACAAGGCAAGGCAACGCATAGCAAGGCAAGTCACGGCATAGCAAGGCAAGGAAAGGCAAGGAAAGGAAAGGCAAGGCAAGGAAAGGCAAGGCAAGGCAAGGCAAGGCAAGGCAAGGCAAGGCAAGGCAAGGCAAGGCAAGGAAAGGCAAGGAAAGGCAAGGCAAGGCATAGCAAGGCAAGTCACGGCATAGCAAGGCAAGGAAAGGCAAGGAAAGGAAAGGCAAGGCAAGGAAAGGCAAGGCAAGGCAAGGCAAGGCAAGGCAAGGCAAGGCAAGGCAAGGCAAGGCAAGGCAAGGCAAGGCAAGGCAAGGCAAGGCAAGGCAAGGAAAGGAAAGGAAAGGAAAGGAAAGGAAAGGAAAGGAAAGGAAAGGAAAAGCAAGGCAAGGCAAGGCATAGCAAGGCAAGTCACGGCATAGCAAGGCAAGGAATGGAAAGGAAAGGAAAGGAAAGGAAGGGAAAGGAAAGGAAAGGAAAGGAAAGGAAAGGAAAGGAAAGGAAAGGCAAGGAAAGGAAAGGAAAGGAAAGGAAAGGAAAGGAAAGGAAAGGAAAGGAAAGGCAAGGAAAGGAAAGCTAAGTAGGCAAGGCATCGCAAGCCAAGGCAAGGCATAGCAAGGCAAGGTAGGGAAAGGCAAAGCAAGGTAAGGCAAGGAAAGGCAAGGCAAGGAAAGGCAAGGCAAGGAAAGGCAAGGCAAAGAAAAGAAAGGAAAGGCAGGGCAAGGCAAGGCAAGGCAAGGCAAGGCAAGGAAAGGCAAGGCAAGGCAAGGAAAGGAAAGCTAAGTAGGCAAGGCATCGCAAGCCAAGGCAAGGCATAGCAAGGCAAGGCAAAGAAATGCAGGGAAAGGAAAGACAAGGCAAGGCAACGCATAGCAAGGCAAGGCAAGGCAAGGCAGGGAAAGGAAAGGAAAGGAAAGGAAAGGAAAGGAAAGGAAAGGAAAGGAAAGGAAAGGAAAGGAAAGGAAAGGAAAGGAAAGGAAAGGAAAGGAAAGGAAAGGAAAGGAAAGGAAAGGAAGGGAAAGGAAAGGAAAGGCAAGGCAAGGAAAGGCAAGGCAAGGAAAGGCGAGGAAAAGAAAGGAAAGGCAAGGCAAGGCAAGGAAAGGAAAGGAACGGAAAGGAAAGGAAAGGAAAGGAAAGGCAAAGAAATGCAGGGAAAGGAAAGACAAGGAAAGGTAAGGTAGGGAAAACAAACAAAAGGAAGGCAGGAAAGGAAAGGAAAGAAAAGGAAAGAAAAGGCAAGGCAAGGCAAGTCAAGTCAAGGCAAGGCAAGGCAAGTCAAGGCAAGGCAAGCAAAAGAAAGGCAAGGAAAGCAAAGGCAAGTAAAGGCAAGGCGAGGCAAGGCGAGGCGAGGCAAGGCAAGACAAGGCAAGGCAAGGCAAGGCAAAACGAGGCAAGGCGAGGAAAGGCGAGGTAAGGCGAGGCGAGGCGAGGCAAGGCAAGTCAAGGCAAGGCAAGGAAAGGAAAGGCAAGGAAAGCAAAGGCAAGGCAAGGAAAGGCAAGGCAAGGTAAGGAAAGGCAAGGAAAGCAAAGGCAAGGCAAGGCAAGCCAAGGCAAGGCAAGGAAAGGCAAGGCAAGGCAAGGAAAGGCAAGGCGAGGCAAGGCGAGGCGAGGCGAGGCGAGGCGAGGTGAGGCGAGGCGAGGCAAGGCAAGGAAAGGCAAGGAAAGGCAAGGAAAGGAAAGGCAAGGCGAGGCAAGGCGAGGCGAGGCGAGGCGAGGCGAGGCAAGGCAAGGCAAAGCAAGGCAAAACGAGGCAAGGCGAGGAAAGGCGAGGCAAGGCAAGGCGAGGCAAGGCAAGGCGAGGCGAGGCGAGGCGAGGCAAGGCAAAGCAAGGCAAGGCAAGGCGAGGCAAGAACAGGAAAGGCAAAGAAATGCAGGGAAAGGAAAGGAAAGGAAAGGAAAGGTAAGGTAGGGAAAACAAATAAAAGGAAGGCAGGAAAGGAAAGGAAAGGAAAGGAAAGGAAAGGAAAGGAAAGGAAAGGAAAGGAAAGGAAAGGAAAGGAAAGGAAAGGAAAGGAAAGGAAAGGAAAGTAGACAAGGCATAGCAAGGCAAGTCACGGCATAGCAAGGCAAGGTAGGCAAGGCAATGCTAGGCGAGGCAAGGCAAGGCAAGGCGAGGCGAGGCAAGGCAAGGCAAGGAAAGAAATGGCAAGGCAAGGCAAGGCAAGACAAGGCATAGCAAGGCAAGGGAAGGCAAAGCAAGGCAAGGCATGAGCAGAGAAAGTAGGTATAGGAAGGCAAGCAGGCAAGGCAAGGCAAGCAAGGCAAAGCAAAGAAATGCAGGGAAAGGAAAGACAAGGAAAGGTAAGGTAGGGAAAACAAATAAAAGGAAGGCAGGAAAGGAAAGGAAAGGAAAGGAAAGGAAAGGAAAGGAAAGGAAAGGAAAGGAAAGGAAAGGAAAGGAAAGTAGACAAGGCATAGCAAGGCAAGTCACGGCATAGCAAGGCAAGGTAGGCAAGGCAATGCTAGGCGAGGCAAGGCAAGGCAAGGCGAGGCGAGGCAAGGCAAGGCAAGGAAAGAAATGGCAAGGCAAGGCAAGGCAAGGCAAGGCAAGGCAAGGCAAGGCAAGGCAAGGCAAGGCAAGGCAAGGAAGGCTAAGTAGACAAGGCATACCAAGGCAAGTCACGGCATAGCAAAGCAAGGTAGGCAAGGAGAGGCAAGGCAAGGCAAGGCAAGGCAAAGCAAGGCAAGGCAAAGAAAGGAAAGGCAAGGCAAGGAAGGTTAAGTAGACAAGGCATAGCAAGGCAAGTCACGGCATAGCAAAGCAAGGTAGGCAAGGCAAGGCTAGGCGAGGCAAGGCAAGGCAAGGCAAGGCAAGGAAAGAAATGGAAAGGCCTTTTTCCTTGCCTTGCCTCGCCTCGCATTTCCTCTCCTTGCCTCGCCTTTCCTTGCCTTGCCTTGCCTTGCCTTGCCTTGCCTCGCCTCGCCTTGCCTTGCCTCGCCTTTCCTCGCCTTGCCTCGTTTTGCCTTGCCTTGCCTTGCCTTGCCTTGCCTCGCCTCGCCTCGCCTTGCTTCGCCTTGCCTCGCCTTGCCTTGCCTTTCCTTGCCTTTCCTTGCCTTTCCTTTCCTTGCCTTGCCTTGACTTGCCTTGCCTTCCGTTGACTTGCCTTGCCTTGCCTTGCCTTGCCTTGCCTTTCCTTGCCTTTTCTTGCCTTTCTTTTCCTTTCCTTTCCTTGCCTTTCCTTGCCTTGCCTTGCCTTGCCTTGCCTTGCCTCGCCTTGCCTCGCCTTGCCTTGCCTTGCCTCGCCTTGCCTCGCCTTGCCTTTCCTTTCCTTTCCTTGCCTTGCCTTGCCTTGCCTTGCCTTGCCTTTCCTTGCCTTGCCTTGCCTTGCCTTTCCTTGCCTTTCCTTGCCTTGCCTTGCCTTGACTTGCCTTGCCTTGACTTGCCTTGCCTTGCATTGACTTTGCTTTCCTTGCCTTTCCTTTCCTTGCCTTGCCTTGACTTGCCTTGCCTTGCCTTGACTTGCCTTGCCTTGCATTGACTTGCCTTGCCTTGACTTGACTTGCCTTGCCTTGCCTTGCCTTCCATTTCTTTTCCTTTCCTTTCCTTGACTTTCCTTTCCTTGCCTTGCCTTTCCTTGCCTTTCCTTCCGTTGACTTGCCTTTCCTTGCCTTGACTTTCCTTGCCTTGACTTGACTTGCCTTGCCTTGCCTTGCCTTTCCTTTCCTTGCCTTTTCTTGCCTTTCTTTTCCTTTCCTTTCCTTGCAAGAAAAGGCAAGGCAAAACGAGGCAAGGCGAGGAAAAGCGAGGCAAGGCAAGGCGAGGCGAGGCAACGCAAGGCAAGGCAAGGCAAGGCAAGGCAAGGCAAGGCAAGGAAAGGAAAGGAAAGGAAAGGAAAGAAAAGGAAAAGCAAGGCAATGAAAGGCAAGGCAAGGCAAGACAAGGAAAGGCAAGGCAAGGCAAGGCAAGGAAAGGCAAGGCAAGGCATAGCAAGGCAAGTCACGGCATAGCAAGGCAAGTCACGGCATAGCAAGGCAAGGCAAGGCAAGGCAAGGCAAGGCATGGAAAGGAAAGGAAAGGAAAGGAAAGGCAAGGAAAGGAAAGCTAAGTCGGTAGGCATCGCAAGCCAAGGCAAGGCATAGCAAGGCAAGGTAGGGAAAGGCAAAGCAAGGTAAGGCAAGGCAAGGCAAGGCAAGGAAAGGCAAGGCAATGAAAGGAAACGCAAGGCAAGGCAAGGCAAGGCAAGGCAAGGCAAGGCAAGGCAAGGCAAGGAAAGGCAAGGCAAGGCAAGGCAAGGCAAGGAAAGGCAAGGCAATGAAAGGAAACGCAAGGCAAGGCAAGGCAAGGCAAGGCAAGGCAAGGCAAGGAAAGGCAAGGCAAGGCAAGGCAAGGCAAGGCAAGGCAAGGCAAGGGAAGGCAAGGCAAGGCAAGGCAAGGCAAGGCAAGGCAAGGCAAAACAAGGCAAGGCAAGGCAAGGCAAGGCAAGGAAAGGAAGGCTAATTAGACAAGGCATAGCAAGGCAAGGGAAGGCAAAGCAAGGCAAGGCAAGGCAAGGAAAGGCAAGGAAAGGAAAGGCAAGGAAAGGAAAGGCAAGGAAAGGAAAGGAAGGCTAAGAAGGCAAGGCATCGCAAGCCAAGGCAAGGCAAGGTAGGGAGGGCAAAGCAAGGTAGGGCAAGGAAAGGCAAGGAAAGGAAAGGAAAAAAAGGCAAGGCAAGGCAAGGCAAGGCAAGGAAAGGCAAGGCAAGGCAAGGCAAGGAAAGGAAAGGAATGGTAGGCAAGGCAAGGCAAGGCAAGGCAGGGCAAGGCAAGGCAAGGCAAGGCAAGGCAAGGCAAGGCAAGGCAAAGAAAAGAAAGGAAAGGAAAGGAAAGGAAAGGAAAGGAAAGGAAAGGAAAGGAAAGGAAAGGAAAGGAAAGGAAGGCTAATTAGCCAAGCCATAGCAAGGCAAGGCAAGGCAAGGCAAGGCAAGGCAAGGCAAGGCAAGGCAAGGCAAGGCAAGGCAAGGCAAGGCAAGGCAAGGCAAGGAAAGGCAAGGCAAGGCAAGGCAAGGCAAGGCAAGGCAAGGCAAAGAAAAGAAAGGAAAGGAAAGGAAAGGAAAGGAAAGGAAAGGAAAGGAAAGGAAAGGAAAGGAAAGGAAAGGAAAGGAAAGGAAAGGAAATGGAAGGCAAGGCAAGGCAAGTCAAGGCAAGGCAAGGAAAGGAAAGGCAAGGAAAGCAAAGGCAAGGCAAGGAAAGGCAAGGCAAGGTAAGGAAAGGCAAGGAAAGCAAAGGCAAGGCAAGGCAAGCCAAGGCAAGGCAAGGAAAGGCAAGGCAAGGCAAGGAAAGGCAAGGCGAGGCAAGGCGAGGCGAGGCGAGGCGAGGCGAGGTGAGGCGAGGCGAGGCAAGGCAAGGAAAGGCAAGGAAAGGCAAGGAAAGGAAAGGCAAGGCGAGGCAAGGCGAGGCGAGGCGAGGCGAGGCGAGGCAAGGCAAGGCAAAGCAAGGCAAAACGAGGCAAGGCGAGGAAAGGCGAGGCAAGGCAAGGCGAGGCAAGGCAAGGCGAGGCGAGGCGAGGCGAGGCAAGGCAAAGCAAGGCAAGGCAAGGCGAGGCAAGAACAGGAAAGGCAAAGAAATGCAGGGAAAGGAAAGGAAAGGAAAGGAAAGGTAAGGTAGGGAAAACAAATAAAAGGAAGGCAGGAAAGGAAAGGAAAGGAAAGGAAAGGAAAGGAAAGGAAAGGAAAGGAAAGGAAAGGAAAGGAAAGGAAAGGAAAGGAAAGTAGACAAGGCATAGCAAGGCAAGTCACGGCATAGCAAGGCAAGGTAGGCAAGGCAATGCTAGGCGAGGCAAGGCAAGGCAAGGCGAGGCGAGGCAAGGCAAGGCAAGGAAAGAAATGGCAAGGCAAGGCAAGGCAAGACAAGGCATAGCAAGGCAAGGGAAGGCAAAGCAAGGCAAGGCATGAGCAGAGAAAGTAGGTATAGGAAGGCAAGCAGGCAAGGCAAGGCAAGCAAGGCAAAGCAAAGAAATGCAGGGAAAGGAAAGACAAGGAAAGGTAAGGTAGGGAAAACAAATAAAAGGAAGGCAGGAAAGGAAAGGAAAGGAAAGGAAAGGAAAGGAAAGGAAAGGAAAGGAAAGGAAAGGAAAGTAGACAAGGCATAGCAAGGCAAGTCACGGCATAGCAAGGCAAGGTAGGCAAGGCAATGCTAGGCGAGGCAAGGCAAGGCAAGGCGAGGCGAGGCAAGGCAAGGCAAGGAAAGAAATGGCAAGGCAAGGCAAGGCAAGGCAAGGCAAGGCAAGGCAAGGCAAGGCAAGGCAAGGCAAGGCAAGGAAGGCTAAGTAGACAAGGCATACCAAGGCAAGTCACGGCATAGCAAAGCAAGGTAGGCAAGGAGAGGCAAGGCAAGGCAAGGCAAGGCAAAGCAAGGCAAGGCAAAGAAAGGAAAGGCAAGGCAAGGAAGGTTAAGTAGACAAGGCATAGCAAGGCAAGTCACGGCATAGCAAAGCAAGGTAGGCAAGGCAAGGCTAGGCGAGGCAAGGCAAGGCAAGGCAAGGCAAGGAAAGAAATGGAAAGGCCTTTTTCCTTGCCTTGCCTCGCCTCGCATTTCCTCTCCTTGCCTCGCCTTTCCTTGCCTTGCCTTGCCTTGCCTTGCCTTGCCTCGCCTCGCCTTGCCTTGCCTCGCCTTTCCTCGCCTTGCCTCGTTTTGCCTTGCCTTGCCTTGCCTTGCCTTGCCTCGCCTCGCCTCGCCTTGCTTCGCCTTGCCTCGCCTTGCCTTGCCTTTCCTTGCCTTTCCTTGCCTTTCCTTTCCTTGCCTTGCCTTGACTTGCCTTGCCTTCCGTTGACTTGCCTTGCCTTGCCTTGCCTTGCCTTGCCTTTCCTTGCCTTTTCTTGCCTTTCTTTTCCTTTCCTTTCCTTGCCTTTCCTTGCCTTGCCTTGCCTTGCCTTGCCTTGCCTCGCCTTGCCTCGCCTTGCCTTGCCTTGCCTCGCCTTGCCTCGCCTTGCCTTTCCTTTCCTTTCCTTGCCTTGCCTTGCCTTGCCTTGCCTTGCCTTTCCTTGCCTTGCCTTGCCTTGCCTTTCCTTGCCTTTCCTTGCCTTGCCTTGCCTTGACTTGCCTTGCCTTGACTTGCCTTGCCTTGCATTGACTTTGCTTTCCTTGCCTTTCCTTTCCTTGCCTTGCCTTGACTTGCCTTGCCTTGCCTTGACTTGCCTTGCCTTGCATTGACTTGCCTTGCCTTGACTTGACTTGCCTTGCCTTGCCTTGCCTTCCATTTCTTTTCCTTTCCTTTCCTTGACTTTCCTTTCCTTGCCTTGCCTTTCCTTGCCTTTCCTTCCGTTGACTTGCCTTTCCTTGCCTTGACTTTCCTTGCCTTGACTTGACTTGCCTTGCCTTGCCTTGCCTTTCCTTTCCTTGCCTTTTCTTGCCTTTCTTTTCCTTTCCTTTCCTTGCAAGAAAAGGCAAGGCAAAACGAGGCAAGGCGAGGAAAAGCGAGGCAAGGCAAGGCGAGGCGAGGCAACGCAAGGCAAGGCAAGGCAAGGCAAGGCAAGGCAAGGAAAGGAAAGGAAAGGAAAGGAAAGAAAAGGAAAAGCAAGGCAATGAAAGGCAAGGCAAGGCAAGACAAGGAAAGGCAAGGCAAGGCAAGGCAAGGAAAGGCAAGGCAAGGCATAGCAAGGCAAGTCACGGCATAGCAAGGCAAGTCACGGCATAGCAAGGCAAGGCAAGGCAAGGCAAGGCAAGGCATGGAAAGGAAAGGAAAGGAAAGGAAAGGCAAGGAAAGGAAAGCTAAGTCGGTAGGCATCGCAAGCCAAGGCAAGGCATAGCAAGGCAAGGTAGGGAAAGGCAAAGCAAGGTAAGGCAAGGCAAGGCAAGGCAAGGAAAGGCAAGGCAATGAAAGGAAACGCAAGGCAAGGCAAGGCAAGGCAAGGCAAGGCAAGGCAAGGCAAGGAAAGGCAAGGCAAGGCAAGGCAAGGCAAGGAAAGGCAAGGCAATGAAAGGAAACGCAAGGCAAGGCAAGGCAAGGCAAGGCAAGGCAAGGCAAGGCAAAGCAAGGCAAGGCAAGGAAAGGAAAGGAAAGGAAAGGAAAGAAAAGGAAAAGCAAGGCAATGAAAGGCAAGGCAAGGCAAGACAAGGAAAGGCAAGGCAAGGCAAGGCAAGGAAAGGCAAGGCAAGGCATAGCAAGGCAAGTCACGGCATAGCAAGGCAAGTCACGGCATAGCAAGGCAAGGCAAGGCAAGGCAAGGCAAGGCATGGAAAGGAAAGGAAAGGAAAGGAAAGGCAAGGAAAGGAAAGCTAAGTCGGTAGGCATCGCAAGCCAAGGCAAGGCATAGCAAGGCAAGGTAGGGAAAGGCAAAGCAAGGTAAGGCAAGGCAAGGCAAGGCAAGGAAAGGCAAGGCAATGAAAGGAAACGCAAGGCAAGGCAAGGCAAGGCAAGGCAAGGCAAGGCAAGGCAAGGAAAGGCAAGGCAAGGCAAGGCAAGGCAAGGAAAGGCAAGGCAATGAAAGGAAACGCAAGGCAAGGCAAGGCAAGGCAAGGCAAGGCAAGGCAAGGAAAGGCAAGGCAAGGCAAGGCAAGGCAAGGCAAGGCAAGGCAAGGGAAGGCAAGGCAAGGCAAGGCAAGGCAAGGCAAGGCAAGGCAAAACAAGGCAAGGCAAGGCAAGGCAAGGCAAGGAAAGGAAGGCTAATTAGACAAGGCATAGCAAGGCAAGGGAAGGCAAAGCAAGGCAAGGCAAGGCAAGGAAAGGCAAGGAAAGGAAAGGCAAGGAAAGGAAAGGCAAGGAAAGGAAAGGAAGGCTAAGAAGGCAAGGCATCGCAAGCCAAGGCAAGGCAAGGTAGGGAGGGCAAAGCAAGGTAGGGCAAGGAAAGGCAAGGAAAGGAAAGGAAAAAAAGGCAAGGCAAGGCAAGGCAAGGCAAGGAAAGGCAAGGCAAGGCAAGGCAAGGAAAGGAAAGGAATGGTAGGCAAGGCAAGGCAAGGCAAGGCAGGGCAAGGCAAGGCAAGGCAAGGCAAGGCAAGGCAAGGCAAAGAAAAGAAAGGAAAGGAAAGGAAAGGAAAGGAAAGGAAAGGAAAGGAAAGGAAAGGAAAGGAAAGGAAAGGAAAGGAAAGGAAAGGAAAGGAAGGCTAATTAGCCAAGCCATAGCAAGGCAAGGCAAGGCAAGGCAAGGCAAGGCAAGGCAAGGCAAGGCAAGGCAAGGCAAGGCAAGGCAAGGCAAGGAAAGGCAAGGCAAGGCAAGGCAAGGCAAGGCAAGGCAAGGCAAAGAAAAGAAAGGAAAGGAAAGGAAAGGAAAGGAAAGGAAAGGAAAGGAAAGGAAAGGAAAGGAAAGCTAATTAGACAAGGCATAGCAAGGCAAGGCAAGGCAAGGCAAAGAAATGCAGGGAAAGGAAAGACAAGGAAAGGTAAGGTAGGGAAAACAAAAAAAAAGGAAGGCAGAAAAAAAAGGAAAGGAAAGGAAAGGAAAGGAAAGGAAAGGAAAGGAAAGGAAAGGAAAGGAAAGCTAAGTAGGCAAGGCATCGCAAGCCAAGGCAAGGCATAGCAAGGCAAGGTAGGGAAAGACAAAGCAAGGTAAGGCAAGGTAAGGCAAGGAAAGGAAAGGAAAGGAAAGGAAGGCTAATTAAACAAGGCATAGCAAGGCAAGGGAAGGCAAAGCAAGGCAAGGCAAGGCAAGGAAAGGCAAGGCAAGGGAAGGCAAGGCAAGGCAAGGCAAGGCAAGCAAGGCAAGGCAAGGCAAATAAATGCAGGGAAAGGAAAGACAAGGAAAGGTAAGGTAGGGAAAACAAAAAAAAAGAAGGCAGGAAAGGAAAGGAAAGGAAAGGAAAGGAAAGGAAAGGAAAGGAAAGGAAAGGAAAGGAAAGGAAAGGAAAGGAAAGGAAAGGAAAGGAAAGGAAAGGAAAGGAAAGGAAAGGAAAGGAAAGGAAAGGAAAGGAAAGGAAAGGAAAGGAAAGGAAAGGAAAAGAAATGGAAGGCAAGGCAAGGCAAGGCAAGGCCAGGCAAGGCAAGGCAAGAAAAGGCAAGAAAAGGCAAGGCAAGGAAAGAAAAGGAAAGAAAAGGAAAGAAAAGGAAAGAAAAGGAAAGAAAAGGAAAGAAAAGGTAAGAAAAGGCAAGGCAAGGCAAGGCAAGGCAAGGCAAGGCAAGGCAAGGCAAGGCAAGGCAAGGCATAGCAAGGCAAGGCAATGAAAGGAAACGCAAGGCAAGGCAAGGCAAGGCAAGGCAAGGAAACGCAAGGCAAGGCAAGGAAAGGCAAGGCAAGGCAAAGCAAGGCAAGGCAAGGCAAGGCAAGGAAAGGAAACGCAAGGCAAGGCAAGGCAAGGCAAGGCAAGGCAATGAAAGGCAAGGCAAGGCAAGGCAAGGCAAGGCAAGGCAATGAAAGGCAAGGCAAGGCATAGCAAGGCAAGGCAAGGCAATGAAAGGAAAGGCAAGGCAAGGCAAGACAAGGAAAGGCAAGACAAGGAAAGGCAAGGCAAGGCAAAGCAAGGCAAGGCAAGGCAAGGCAATGAAAGGAAACGCAAGGCAAGGCAAGGCAAGGCAAGGCAAGGCAAGGCAAGGCAAGGAAAGGCAAGGCAAGGCATAGCAAGGCAAGGCAAGGCATAGCAAGGCAAGGCAAGGCATAGCAAGGCAAGTCACGGCATAGCAAGGCAAGGCAAGGCATAACAAGGCAAGGCAAGGCATAGCAAGGCAAGGCAAGGCAAGGCAAGGCATGGAAAGGAAAGGAAAGGAAAGGAAAGGAAAGGAAAGGAAAGGAAAGGAAAGGAAAGGAAAGGAAAGGAAAGGAAAGGAAAGAAAAGGAAAGGAAAGGAAAGAAAAGGAAAGGAAAAGCAAGGCAAGGAAAGGCAAGGCAAGGAAAGGCAAGGAAATGAAAGGAAAGGCAAGGCAAGGCAAGGAAAGGCAAGGCAAGGCATAGCAAGGCAAGTCACGGCATAGCAAGGCAAGTCACGGCATAGCAAGGCAAGGCATGGAAAGGAAAGGAAAGGAAAGGAAAGGAAAGGAAAGGCAAGGAAAGGAAAGCTAAGTCGGCAAGGCATCGCAAGCCAAGGCAAGGCATAGCAAGGCAAGGTAGGGAAAGGCAAAGCAAGGTAAGGCAAGGCAATGAAAGGCAAGGCAAGGCAAGGCAAGGCAAGGCAAGGAAAGGCAAGGCAATGAAAGGAAACGCAAGGCAAGGCAAGGCAAGGCAATGAAATGCAAGGCAAGGCAAGGCAAGTCAATGAAATGCAAGGCAAGGAAAGGCAAGGCAAGGAAAGGCAAGGAAAGGCAAGGCAATGAAAGGCAAGGCAAGGCAAGGCAAGGCAAGGCAAGGCAAGGCAAGGCAAGGCAAGGCATGGCAAGGCAAGGCATGGCAAGGCAAGGCAAGGCAAGGCAAGGCATGGCAAGGCAAGGCATGGCAAGGCAAGGCAAGGCAAGGCAAGGCATGGCAAGGCAAGGCATGGCAAGGCAAGGCAAGGCAAGGCAAGGCAAGGCATGGCAAGGCAAGGCAAGGCATGGCAAGGCAAGGCAAGGCAAGGCATGGCAAGGCAAGGCAAGGCAAGGAAAGGAAAGGCAAGGAAAAGAAAGGCAAGGAAAGGAAAGGCAAGGCAAGGAAAGGAAAGGAAAGGAAAGGAAAGGAAAGGAAAGGAAAGGAAAGGAAAGGAAAGGAAAGGAAAGGAAAGGAAAAGAAATGGAAGGCAAGGCAAGGCAAGGCAAGGCCAGGCAAGGCAAGGCAAGGCAAGAAAAGGCAAGAAAAGGCAAGGCAAGGAAAGAAAAGGAAAGAAAAGGAAAGAAAAGGAAAGAAAAGGAAAGAAAAGGAAAGAAAAGGTAAGAAAAGGCAAAGCAAGGCAAGGCAAGGCAAGGCAAGGCAAGGCAAGGCAAGGCAAGGCAAGGCAAGGCAAGGCAAGGCAAGGCAAGGCAAGGAAAGGAAAGGAAAGGAAAGGAAAGGAAAGGAAAGGAAAAGAAAGGCAAGGAAAGGCAAGGAAAGGCAAGGAAAGGCAAGGAAAGGCAAGGAAAGGAAAGGAAAAGAAATGGAAGGCAAGGCAAGGCAAGGCAAGTCAAGTCAAGGCAAGGCAAGTCAATGCAAGGCAAGGCAAGTCAAGGCAAGGCAAGGCAAGTCAAGGCAAGGCAAGGAAAGGAAAAGCAGGGAAAGCAAAGGCAAGGCAAGGCAAGGCAAGGCAAGGAAAGCAAAGGCAAGGCAAGGAAAGGCAAGGCAAGGAAAGGCAAGGCAAGGCGAGGCAAGGCGAGGCAAGGCAAGGCAAGGCAAGGCGAGGCAAGGCAAGGCAAGGCAAGGAAAGGCAAGGAAAGGAAAGGCAAGGCGAGGCAAGGCGAGGCGAGGCGAGGCAAGGCAAGGCAAGGTAAGGCAAGGAAAGGCAAAGAAATGCAGGGAAAGGAAAGACAAGGAAAGGTAAGGTAGGGAAAACAAATAAAAGGTAGGCAGGAAAGGAAAGGAAAGAAAAGGAAAGAAAAGGCAAGGCAAGGCAAGTCAAGTCAAGGCAATGCAAGGCAAGTCAAGGCAAGGCAAGCAAAAGAAAGGCAAGGAAAGCAAAGGCAAGTAAAGGCAAGGCGAGGCAAGGCGAGGCAAGGCGAGGCGAGGCAAGGCAAGGCAAGGCAAGGCAAGGCAAGGCAAAACGAGGTAAGGCGAGGAAAGGCGAGGTAAGGCGAGGCGAGGCGAGGCAAGGCAAGTCAAGGCAAGGCAAGGAAAGGAAAGGCAAGGAAAGCAAAGGCAAGGCAAGGCAAAGCAAGGCAAGGTAAGGAAAGGCAAGGAAAGCAAAGGCAAGGCAAGGCAAGGCAAGGCAAGGCAAGGCAAGGAAAGCAAGGCAAGGCAAATAAATGCAGGGAAAGGAAAGACAAGGAAAGGTAAGGTAGGGAAAACAAAAAAAAAGAAGGCAGGAAAGGAAAGGAAAGGAAAGGAAAGGAAAGGCAAGGAAAGGAAAGCTAAGTCGGCAAGGCATCGCAAGCCAAGGCAAGGCATAGCAAGGCAAGGTAGGGAAAGGCAAGGCAAGGAAAGGCAAGGCAAGGAAAGGCAAGGCAAGGCAAGGCAAGGCAAGGAAAGGCAAGGCAATGAAAGGAAACGCAAGGCAAGGCAAGGCAAGGCAAGGCAAGGCAAGGCAAGGAAAGGCAAGGAAAGGCAAGGCAATGAAAGGCAAGGCAAGGCAAGGCAAGGCAAGGCAAGGTAGGGAAAGGCAAAGCAAGGCAAGGCAAGGCAAGGCAAGGCAAGGCAAGGCAAGGAAAGGAAAGGAAAGGCAAGGCAAGGCAAGACAAGGCAAGGCAAGACAAGGAAAGGCAAGGCAAGGCAAGGAAAGGAAAGGCAAGGCAAGGCATAGCAAGGCAAGGCAAGACGAGGAAAGGCAAGGCAAGGCAAGGAAAGGAAAGGCAAGGCAAGGCATAGCAAGGCAAGGCAAGGCATGGAAAGGAAAGGAAAGGAAAGGAAAGGAAAGGAAAGGAAAGGAAAGGAAAGGAAAGGAAAGGAAAGGAAAGGAAAGAAAAGGAAAGGAAAAGCAAGGCAATGAAAGGCAAGGCAAGGAAAGGCAAGGAAATGAAAGGAAAGGCAAGGCAAGGCAAGGAAAGGCAAGGCAAGGCATAGCAAGGCAAGTCAAAGCATAGCAAGGCAAGTCACGGCATAGCAAGGCAAGGCATAGAAAGGAAAGGAAAGGAAAGGAAAGGAAAGGAAAGGAAAGGAAAGGAAAGGAAAGGAAAGGAAAGGAAAGGAAAGGAAAGGAAAGGAAAGGAAATCTAAGTCGGCAAGGCATCGCAAGCCAAGGCAAGGCATAGCAAGGCAAGGTAGGAAAGGCAAAGCAAGGTAAGGCAAGGCAATGAAAGGCAAGGCAAGGCAAGGCAAGGCAAGGAAAGTCAAGGCAATGAAAGGAAATGCAAGGCAAGGCAAGGCAAGGCAAGGCAAGGCAATGAAAGGCAAGGCAAGGCAAGGCAAGGCAAGGCAAGGCAAGGCAAGGCAAGGCAAGGCAAGGCAAGGCATGGCAAGGCAAGGCATGGCAAGGCAAGGCAAGGCATGGCAAGGCAAGGCATGGCAAGGCAAGGCAAGGCAAGGCAAGGAAAGGAAAGGCAAGGAAAGGAAAGGCAAGGAAAGGAAAGGAAAGGAAAGGAATAGAAAGGCAAGGCAAGGCAAGGCAAGGCACGGAATGGCAAGGCAAGGCAAGGCAAGGCAAGGCAAGGCAAGGAAAGGAAAGGGAAGGAAAGGAAAGGAAGGCTAATTAGACAAGGCATAGCAAGGCAAGGGAAGGCAAAGCAAGGCAAGGCATGAGCAGAGAAAGTAGGTATAGGAAGGCAAGCAGGTAAGGCAAGGCAAGCAAGGCAAGGCAAAGAAATGCAGGGAAAGGAAAGACAAGGAAAGGTAAGGTAGGGAAAACAAAAAAAAGGAAGGCAGGAAAGGCAAGGCAAGGCAAGGCAAGGCAAGGCAAGGCAAGGCAAGGCAAGGCAAGGAAAGGCAAGGGAAGGAAAGGAAAGGGAAGGAAAGGAAAGGAAGGCTAATTAGACAAGGCATGGCAAGGCATGAGCAGAGAAAGTAGGTATAGGAAGGCAAGCAGGCAAGGCAAGGCAAGCAAGGCAAGGCAAAGAAATGCAGGGAAAGGAAAGACAAGGAAAGGTAAGGTAGGGAAAACAAAAAAAAGGAAGGCAGGAAAGGAAATGAAAGGAAAGGCAAGGAAAGGCAAGGCAAGGCAAGGCAAGGCAAGGCAAGGCAAGGCAAGGCAAGGAAAGGAAAGGAAAGGCAAGGAAAGGCAAGGAAAGGCAAGGAAAG
>NC_092559.1:4127500-4155000 GCF_037038585.1 Patagioenas fasciata
CAAGGTTAAGAAAGGCGAGGCAAGGCAAGGCGAGGCGAGGCGAGGCGAGGCAAGGCAAGGCAAGGCAAGGCAAGGCGAAGAAAGGCAAGGCAAGGAAAGGCAAGGCAAGGAAAGGCAAGGAAAGGCAAGGCAAGGAAAGGCAAGGCAAGGCAAGGCAAGGCAAGGCAAGGCAAGGCAAGGCAAGCAAAGGCAAGGCAAGGCAAGGCAAGCAAAGGCAAGGCAAGGCAAGGCAAGGCAAGGCAAGGCAAGGCAAGGCAAGGCAAGGCAAGGCAAGGCAAGGAAAGGAAAGGAAAGGAAAGGAAAAGAAAGGCGAGGAAAGGCAAGGAAAGGAAAGGCAAGGAAAGGAAAGGAAAAGAAATGGAAGGCAAGGCAAGGCAAGTCAAGGCAAGGCAAGGCAAGGCAAGCAAAGGAAAGGCAAGGCAAGCAAAGCCAAGGCAAGGCAAGGCAAGGCAAGGCAAGGCAAGCAAAGGCAAGGAAAGGCAAGGCAAGGCAAGGCAAGGCAAGGCAAGGCAAGGCAAGGCAAGGGAAGGCAAGGGAAGGCAAGGGAAGGCAAGGGAAGGCAAGGTAAGGCAAGGCAAGGGGAGGCAAGACAAGGCAAGGCAAGGCAAGGCAAGGCAGGAAGGGCAAGGCAAGGCAAGGCAAGGCAAGGCAAGGCAAGGCAAGGCAAGGCAAGGCAAGGCAAGGCAAGGCAACTAAGGGCAAGGCAAGGCAAGGCAAGAAAAGGCAAGAAAAGGCAAGGCAAGGCAAGAAAAGGAAAGAAAAGGAAAGAAAAGGCAAGAAAAGGCAAGGCAAGGCAAGGCAAGGCAAGGCAAGGGAAGGCAAGGCAAGGAAAGAAAAGGAAAGAAAAGGAAAGAAAAGGAAAGAAAAGGAAAGAAAAGGCAAGGCAAGGCAAGGCAAGGCAAGGCAAGGCAAGGCAAGGCAAGGCAAGGCGAGGCAAGACAAGGCAAGGCAAGGCAAGGCAAGGCAAGGCAAGGCAGGAAGGGCAAGGCAAGGCAAGGCAAGGCAAGGCAAGGCAAGGCAAGGCAAGGCAAGGCAAGGCAAGGCAAGGCTAGGAAGAGCAAGGCAAGGCAAGGCAAGAAAAGGCAAGAAAAGGCAAGGCAAGGCAAGGCAAGAAAAGGAAAGAAAAGGAAAGAAAAGGCAAGAAAAGGCAAGGCAAGGCAAGGCAAGGCAAGGGAAGGCAAGGCAAGGAAAGAAAAGGAAAGAAAAGGAAAGAAAAGGAAAGAAAAGGAAAGAAAAGGAAAGAAAAGGAAAGAAAAGGCAAGGCAAGGCAAGGCAAGGCAAGGTAAGGCAAGGCAAGGGGAGGCAAGACAAGGCAAGGCAAGGCAAGGCAAGGCAGGAAGGGCAAGGCAAGGCAAGGCAAGGCAAGGCAAGGCAAGGCAAGGCAAGGCAAGGCAAGGCAAGGCAAGGCAAGGCAAGGCAAGGCAAGGAAGGGCAAGGCAAGGCAAGGCAAGAAAAGGCAAGAAAAGGCAAGGCAAGGCAAGAAAAGGAAAGAAAAGGAAAGAAAAGGCAAGAAAAGGCAAGGCAAGGCAAGGCAAGGCAAGGCAAGGGAAGGCAAGGCAAGGAAAGAAAAGGAAAGAAAAGGAAAGAAAAGGAAAGAAAAGGAAAGAAAAGGCAAGGCAAGGCAAGGCAAGGCAAGGCAAGGCAAGGCAAGGCAAGGCAAGGCAAGGCGAGGCAAGACAAGGCAAGGCAAGGCAAGGCAAGGCAAGGCAAGGCAAGGCAGGAAGGGCAAGGCAAGGCAAGGCAAGGCAAGGCAAGGCAAGGCAAGGCAAGGCTAGGAAGAGCAAGGCAAGGCAAGGCAAGAAAAGGCAAGAAAAGGCAAGGCAAGGCAAGGCAAGAAAAGGAAAGAAAAGGAAAGAAAAGGCAAGAAAAGGCAAGGCAAGGCAAGGCAAGGCAAGGGAAGGCAAGGCAAGGAAAGAAAAGGAAAGAAAAGGAAAGAAAAGGAAAGAAAAGGAAAGAAAAGGCAAGGCAAGGCAAGGCAAGGCAAGGCAAGGTAAGGCAAGGCAAGGCAAGGCAAGGTAAGGCAAGGCAAGGCAAGGCAAGGCAAGGGAAGGCAAGGCAAGGCAAGGAAAGGCAAGGCAAGGCAAGGCAAGGCAAGGAAAAGAAAGGAAAGGAAAGGAAAGGCGAGGAAAGGCAAGGAAAGGAAAGGAAAAGAAATGGAAGGCAAGGCAAGGCAAGGCAAGGCAAGGCAAGGCAAAACGAGGCAAGGCGAGGAAAAGCGAGGCAAGGCGAGGCGAGGCGAGGCAAGGCAAGGCAAGGCAAGGAAAGGAAATGCAAGGCAAGGCGAGGAAAGGCGAGGTAAGGCGAGGCAAGGCAAGGCAAAGCAAGGCAAGGCAAGGGGAGGCAAGACAAGGCAAGGCAAGGCAAGGCAAGGCAAGGCAAGGCAGGAAGGGCAAGGCAAGGCAAGGCAAGGCAAGGCAAGGCAAGGCAAGGCAAGGAAGGGCAAGGCAAGGCAAGGCAAGAAAAGGCAAGAAAAGGCAAGGCAAGGCAAGAAAAGGAAAGAAAAGGAAAGAAAAGGCAAGAAAAGGCAAGGCAAGGCAAGGCAAGGCAAGGCAAGAAAAGGAAAGAAAAGGAAAGAAAAGGAAAGAAAAGGAAAGAAAAGGCAAGGCAAGGCAAGGCAAGGGAAGGCAAGGCAAGGGAAGGCAAGGCAAGGCAAGGCAAGGCAAGGCAAGGCAAGGCAAGGCAAGGCAAGGCAAGGCAAGGCAAGGCAAGGCAAGGCAAGGCAAGGCAAGGCAAGGCAAGGCAAGGAAAGGAAAGGAAAGGAAAGGAAAGGAAAGGAAAGGAAAGGAAAGGAAAGGAAAGGAAAGGAAAGGAAAGGAAAGGAAAGGAAAGGAAAGGAAAGGAAAGGAAAGGAAAGGAAAGGAAAGGAAAAGAAATGGAAGGCAAGGCAAGGCAAGGCAAGGCAAGGCTAGGCAAGTCAAGGCAAGTCAAGGCAAGGCAAGGCAAGGCAAGGCAAGGCAAGTCAAGGCAAGGCAAGTCAAGGCAAGGCAAGGCAAGGGAAGGCAAGGAAAGGCAAGGAAAGGCAAGGAAAGGCAAGGAAAGGCAAGGAAAGGCAAGGCAAGTCAAGGCAAGGCAAGTCAAGGCAAGGCAAGGCAAGGCAAGGAAAGGAAAGGAAAGGAAAGGAAAGGAAAAGAAAAGAAGGGCAAGGAAAGGCAAGGAAAGGCAAGGCAAGGCAAGGAAAGGAAACGAAAAGAAATGGAAGGCAGGCAAGGCAAGGCAAGGCAAGTCAATGCAAGGCAAGGCAAGTCAAGGCAAGGCAAGGCAAGTCAAGGCAAGGCAAGGCAAGGCAAGGTAAGGAAAGGCAAGGTAAGGAAAGGCAAGGCAAGGCAAGGAAAGGCGAGGCAAGGCAAGGCAAGGCAAAGCAAGGCAAGGCAAGGCGAGGCAAGACAAGGAAGGGCAAGGCAAGGAAAGGCAAGGCAAGGGAAGGCAAGGAAAGGCAAGGCAAGGCAAGGCAAGGCAAGGCAAGGCAAGGCAAGGCAAGGAAAGGAAAGGCAAGGAAAGGCAACGAAAGGCAAGGAAAGGAAAGGCAAGGCGAGGCAAGGCGAGGCGAGGTGAGGCGAGGCAAGGCAAGGCAAGGCAAAACGAGGCAAGGTTAAGAAAGGCGAGGCAAGGCAAGGCGAGGCGAGGCGAGGCGAGGCAAGGCAAGGCAAGGCAAGGCAAGGCGAAGAAAGGCAAGGCAAGGAAAGGCAAGGCAAGGAAAGGCAAGGAAAGGCAAGGCAAGGAAAGGCAAGGCAAGGCAAGGCAAGGCAAGGCAAGGCAAGGCAAGGCAAGCAAAGGCAAGGCAAGGCAAGGCAAGCAAAGGCAAGGCAAGGCAAGGCAAGGCAAGGCAAGGCAAGGCAAGGCAAGGCAAGGCAAGGCAAGGAAAGGAAAGGAAAGGAAAGGAAAAGAAAGGCGAGGAAAGGCAAGGAAAGGAAAGGCAAGGAAAGGAAAGGAAAAGAAATGGAAGGCAAGGCAAGGCAAGTCAAGGCAAGGCAAGGCAAGGCAAGCAAAGGAAAGGCAAGGCAAGCAAAGCCAAGGCAAGGCAAGGCAAGGCAAGGCAAGGCAAGCAAAGGCAAGGAAAGGCAAGGCAAGGCAAGGCAAGGCAAGGCAAGGCAAGGCAAGGCAAGGGAAGGCAAGGGAAGGCAAGGGAAGGCAAGGGAAGGCAAGGAAAGGCAAGGAAAGGCAAGGAAAGGCAAGGCAAGGCAAGTCAAGGCAAGGCAAGTCAAGGCAAGGCAAGGCAAGGCAAGGCAAGGAAAGGAAAGGCAAGGAAAGCAAAGGCAAGGCAAGGCAAGGCAAGGCAAGGAAAGCAAAGGCAAGGAAAGGCAAGAAAAGGCAAGAAAAGGCAAGAAAAGGAAAGAAAAGGCAAGAAAAGGCAAGAAAAGGCAAGAAAAGGCAAGAAAAGGAAAGAAAAGGAAAGAAAAGGAAAGAAAAGGAAAGAAAAGGCAAGAAAAGGCAAGGCAAGGCAAGGCAAGGCAAGGTAAGGCAAGGCAAGGCAAGGCAAGGCAAGGCAAGGCAAGGCAAGGAAAAGAAAGGCAAGGAAAGGCAAGGAAAGGCAAGGAAAGGCAAGGCAAGGCGAGTAAAGGCTAGGTAAGGCGAGGCAAGGCAAGGCAAGGCAAAACGAGGCAAGGCGAGGAAAAGCGAGGCAAGGTGAGGCGAGGCGAGGCGAGGCAAGGCAAGGCAAGGAAAGGAAAGGCAAGGCAAGGCGAGTAAAGGCTAGGTAAGGCGAGGCAAGGCAAGGCAAGGGGAGGCAAGACAAGGCAAGGCAAGGCAAGGCAAGGCAAGGCAAGGAAGGGCAAGGCAAGGCAAGGCAAGGCAAGGCAAGGCAAGGCCAGGCAAGGCAAGGCCAGGCAAGGCAAGGCAAGGCAAGTCAAGGCAAGGCAAGAAAAGGCAAGAAAAGGCAAGAAAAGGAAAGAAAAGGAAAGAAAAGGAAAGAAAAGGAAAGAAAAGGCAAGGCAAGGCAAGGCAAGGCAAGGAAAGGCAAGGCAAGGCGAGTAAAGGCTAGGTAAGGCGAGGCAAGGCAAGGCAAAGCAAGGCAAGGCAAAGCAAGGCAAGGCAAGGCAAGGCAAAGCAAGGCAAGGCAAGGCAAGGCAAGGCAAGGCAAGGCAAGGCAAGGCAAGTCAAGGAAGGGCAAGGCAAGGCAAGGAAAGGCAAGGCAAGGCCAGGCAAGGCAAGGCAAGGCAAGGCAAGTCAAGGCAAGGCAAGGCAAGGCAAGGCAAGGCAAGGAAGGGCAAGGCAAGGCAAGGCAAGGCAAGGCAAGGCAAGGCAAGGCCAGGCAAGGCAAGGCAAGGCAAGTCAAGGCAAGGCAAGGCAAGGAAAGGAAAGGCAAGGCAAGGCAAGAAAAGGCAAGAAAAGGCAAGAAAAGGAAAGAAAAGGCAAGAAAAGGCAAGAAAAGGCAAGAAAAGGCAAGAAAAGGAAAGAAAAGGAAAGAAAAGGAAAGAAAAGGAAAGAAAAGGCAAGAAAAGGCAAGGCAAGGCAAGGCAAGGCAAGGTAAGGCAAGGCAAGGCAAGGCAAGGCAAGGCAAGGCAAGGCAAGGCAAGGAAAAGAAAGGCAAGGAAAGGCAAGGAAAGGCAAGGAAAGGCAAGGAAAGGCAAGGAAAGGCAAGGAAAGGCAAGGAAAGGCAAGGAATGAGCAGAGAAAGTAGGTATAGGAAGGCAAGCAGGCAAGGCAAGGCAAGCAAGGCAAGGCAAAGAAATGCAGGGAAAGGAAAGACAAGGAAAGGTAAGGTAGGGAAAACAAAGAAAAGGAAGGCAGGAAAGGCAAGGCAAGGCAAGGAAAGGAAAGACAAGGAAAGACAAGGAAAGGAAAGACAAGGAAAGACAAGGAAAGGTAAGGTAGGGAAAACAAATAAAAGGAAGGCAGGAAAGGAAAGGAAAGGAAAGGAAAGGAAAGGAAAGGAAAGGAAAGGAAAGGAAAGGAAAGGAAAGGAAAGGAAAGGAAAGGAAAGGAAAGGAAAGGAAAGGAAAGGAAAGGAAAGGAAAGGAAAAGAAATGGAAGGCAAGGCAAGGCAAGGCAAGGCAAGGCAAGGCAAGGCAAGGCAAGGCAAGTCAAGGCAAGGCAAGTCAAGGCAAGGCAAGGCAAGGCAAGGCAAGCAAAGGAAAGGCAAGGCAAGCAAAGGTAAGGCAAGGCAAGGCAAGGCAAGGCAAGGCAAGGCAAGGCAAGGCAAGGTAAGGCAAGGCAAGGCAAGGCAAGGCAAGGCAAGGCAAGGCAAGGCAAGGCAAGGCAAGGCAAGGCAAGGCAAGGCAAGGCAAGGAAAGGCAAGGAAAGGCAAGGAAAGGCAAGGAAAGGCAAGGAAAAGAAAGGAAAGGAAAGGAAAGGAAAGGAAAGGAAAGGAAAGGAAAGGAAAGGAAAGGAAAGGAAAGGAAAGGAAAGGAAAGGAAAGGAAAGGAAAGGAAAGGAAAGGAAAGGAAAAGAAATGGAAGGCAAGGCAAGGCAAGGCAAGGCTAGGCAAGTCAAGGCAAGGCAAGTCAAGTCAAGGCAAGGCAAGGCAAGGCAAGGCAAGGCAAGGCAAGGCAAGGCAAGGCAAGGCAAGGCAAGGCAAGGCAAGGCAAGGCAAGGCAAGGCAAGGCAAGGCAAGGCAAGGAAAGGAAAGGAAAGGAAAGGAAAGGAAAGGAAAAGAAAGGCAAGGAAAGGCAAGGAAAGGCAAGGCAAGGAAAGGAAAGGAAACGAAAAGAAATGGAAGGCAGGCAAGGCAAGGCAAGGCAAGTCAATGCAAGGCAAGGCAAGTCAAGGCAAGGCAAGGCAAGTCAAGGCAAGGCAAGGCAAGGCAAGGCAAGGCAAGGCAAGGCAAGGCAAGGCAAGCAAAAGAAAGGCAAGGAAAGCAAAGGCAAGGCAAGGCAAGGCAAGGCAAGGCAAGGCAAGCAAAGGCAAGGAAAGGCAAGGCAAGGCAAGGCAAGGCAAGGCAAGGCAAGGCAAGGCAAGGCAAGGCAAGGCAAGGCAAGGCAAGGCAAGGCAAGGCAAGGGAAGGCAAGGAAAGGCAAGGCAAGGCAAGGCAAGGCAAGGCAAGGCAAGGCAAGGCAAGGCAAGCAAAGGAAAGGCAAGGAAAGCAAAGGCAAGGCAAGGCAAGGAAAGCAAAGGCAAGGAAAGGCAAGGCAAGGCAAGGCAAGGAAAGGCAAGGAAAGGCAAGGAAAGGAAAGGCATAGAGAGGCAAGGCAAGGCAAGGCGAGGCGAGGCAAGGTGAGGCAAGGCAAGGCAAGGCAAAACGAGGCAAGGCGAGGAAAAGCGAGGCAAGGTGAGGCGAGGCGAGGCAAGGCAAGGCAAGGCAAGGCAAGGAAAGGAAAGGCAAGGCAAGGCGAGTAAAGGCTAGGTAAGGCGAGGCAAGGCAAGGCAAAGCAAGGCAAGGCAAGGGGAGGCAAGACAAGGCAAGGCAAGGCAAGGCAAGGCAAGGCAAGGAAGGGCAAGGAAAGGCAAGGAAAGGCAAGGAAAGGCAAGGAAAGGCAAGGAAAGGCAAGGAAAGGCAAGGAAAGGCAAGGAAAGGAAAGGAAAGGAAAGGAAAGGAAAGGAAAGGAAAGGAAAGGAAAGGAAAGGAAAGGCAAAGAAAGGCAAGGAAAGGCAAGGAAAGGAAAGGCAAGGCAAGGCAAGGCAAGGCAAGGCAAGGCAAGGCAAGGCAAGGCAAGGGAAGGAAAGGCAAGGAAAGAAAAGGCGAGGAAAGCAAAGGCAAGTCAAGGCAATGCAAGGAAAGGAAAGGCAAGGAAAGCAAAAGCAAGGCAAGGCAAGGCAAGGCAAGGAAGGGCAAGGCAAGGCAAGGAAGGGCAAGGCAAGGCAAGGCAAGGCAAGGCAAGGCCAGGCAAGGCAAGGCAAGTCAAGGCAAGGCAAGAAAAGGCAAGGCAAGGCAAGGCAAAGAAAGAAAAGGAAAGAAAAGGAAATAAAAGGAAAGAAAAGGCAAGGCAAGGCAAGGCAAGGCAAGGGAAGGAAAGAAAAGGAAAGAAAAGGAAAGAAAAGGAAAGAAAAGGAAAGAAAAGGCAAGGCAAGGCAAGGCAAGGCAAGGCAAGGCAAGGGAAGGAAAGAAAAGGAAAGAAAAGGAAAGAAAAGGCAAGGCAAGGCAAGGCAAGGGAAGGCAAGGGAAGGAAAGAAAAGGAAAGAAAAGGAAAGAAAAGGAAAGAAAAGGAAAGAAAAGGCAAGGCAAGGCAAGGCAAGGGAAGGAAAGAAAAGGAAAGAAAAGGAAAGAAAAGGAAAGAAAAGGAAAGAAAAGGCAAGGCAAGGCAAGGCAAGGCAAGGGAAGGAAAGAAAAGGAAAGAAAAGGAAAGAAAAGGCAAGGCAAGGCAAGGCAAGGCAAGGGAAGGAAAGAAAAGGAAAGAAAAGGAAAGAAAAACAAAGAAAAGGAAAGAAAAGGAAAGAAAAGGAAAGAAAAGGAAAGAAAAGGAAAGAAAAGGCAAGGCAAGGCAAGGCAAGGGAAGGAAAGAAAAGGAAAGAAAAGGAAAGAAAAGGAAAGAAAAGGAAAGAAAAGGAAAGAAAAGGAAAGAAAAGGCAAGGCAAGGCAAGGCAAGGCAGGGAAAGAAAAGAAAAGGAAAGAAAAGGAAACAAAAGGCAAGGCAAGGCAAGGCAAGGCAAGAAAAGGCAAGAAAAGGCAAGAAAAGGAAAGAAAAGGAAAGAAAAGGCAAGGCAAGGCAAGGCAAGGCAAGGGAAGGAAAGGAAAGGTAAGGAAAGGCAAGGAAAGGCAAGGAAAGGCAAGGCAAGGCAAGGCAAGGCAAGGCAAGGCAAGGCAAGGCAAGGCAAGGCAAGGAAAGGCAAGGAAAGGAAAGGAAAGGAAAGGCAAGGAAAGGAAAGGCAAGGAAAGGAAAGGCAAGGAAAGGAAAGGCAAGGAAAGGAAAGGCAAGGAAAGGAAAGGCAAGGAAAGGAAAGGCAAGGAAAGGAAAGGAAAGGAAAGGAAAGGAAAGGAAAGGAAAGGAAAGGAAAGGAAAGGAAAGGAAAGGAAAGGAAAGGAAAGGAAAGGAAAGGAAAGGAAAAGAAATTAACGGCAAGGCAAGGCAAGGCAAGGCAAGGCAAGGCAAGGCAAGGCAAGGCAAGGCAAGGCAAGGCAAGGCAAGGCAAGGCAAGGCAAGGCAAGGCAAGGCAAGGCAAGGCAAGGCAAGGCAAGGCAAGGCAAGGCAAGGCAAGGCAAGGCAAGGCAAGGCAAGGCAAGGCAAGGCAAGGCAAGGCAAGGCAAGGCAAGGCAAGGCAAGGCAAGGCAAGGCAAGGCAAGGAAAGGAAAGGCAAGGAAAGGAAAGGCAAGGCAAGGCAAGGCAAGGCAAGGCAAGGCAAGGAAAGGAAAGGAAAGGAAAGGAAAGGAAAGGAAAGGAAAGGAAAGGAAAGGAAAGGAAAGGAAAGGAAAGGAAAGGAAAGGAAAGGAAAGGAAAGGAAAGGAAAAGAAAGGCAAGGAAAGGAAAAGAAAGGCAAGGAAAGGCAAGGAAAGGCAAAGCAAGGCAAGGCAAGGCGAGGCAAGACAAGGAAGGGCAAGGCAAGTCAAAGCAAGGCAAGGCAAGTCAAGGAAAGGCAAGGCAAGGCAAGGAAAGGAAAGGAAAGGAAAGGAAAGGAAAGGAAAGGAAAGGAAAGGAAAGGAAAAGAAAGGAAAGGAAAGGAAAGGAAAGGAAAGGAAAGGAAAGGAAAGGAAAGGAAAGGAAAGGAAAGGAAAGGAAAGGAAAGGAAAGGAAAGGAAAAGAAAGGCAAGGAAAGGCAAGGAAAGGCAAGGCAAGGCAAGGCAAGTCAAGGATAGGCAAGGCAAGGAAAGGAAAGGCAAGGAAAGAAAAGGCGAGGAAAGCAAAGGCAAGTCAAGGCAATGCAAGGAAAGGAAAGAAAAGGAAAGAAAAGGAAAGAAAAGGAAAGAAAAGGAAAGAAAAGGCAAGGCAAGGCAAGGCAAGGCAAGGGAAGGAAAGAAAAGGAAAGAAAAGGAAAGAAAAGGAAAGAAAAGGCAAGGCAAGGCAAGGCAAGGCAAGGCAAGGCAAGGAAAGAAAAGGAAAGAAAAGGAAAGAAAAGGAAAGAAAAGGAAAGAAAAGGAAAGAAAAGGAAAGAAAAGGCAAGTCAAGGCAAGGCAAGGCAAGGCAAGGCAAGGGAAGGAAAGAAAAGGAAAGAAAAGGAAAGAAAAGGAAAGAAAAGGCAAGGCAAGGCAAGGCAAGGGAAGGAAAGAAAAGGAAAGAAAAGGAAAGAAAAGGAAAGAAAAGGAAAGAAAAAGAAAAAAAAGGCAAGGCAAGGCAAGGCAAGGCAAGGCAAGGAAAGGCAAGGCAAGGCAAGGGAAGGAAAGAAAAGGAAAGAAAAGGAAAGAAAAGGAAAGAAAAGGAAAGAAAAGGCAAGGCAAGGCAAGGCAAGGCAAGGCAAGGCAAGGCAAGGCACGGCAAGGCAAGGCAAGGCAAGGAAGGGCAAGGCAAGGCAAGGCAAGGCCAGGCAAGGCAAGGCAAGGCAAGGAAGGGCAAGGCAAGGCAAGAAAAGGCAAGGCAAGGCAAGAAAAGGCAAGGCAAGGCAAGGCAAAGAAAGAAAAGGAAAGAAAAGGAAAGAAAAGGAAAGAAAAGGAAAGAAAAGGAAAGAAAAGGAAAGAAAAGGAAAGAAAAGGAAAGAAAAGGAAAGAAAAGGCAAGGCAAGGCAAGGCAAGGCAAGGCAAGGAAAGAAAAGGAAAGAAAAGGAAAGAAAAGGCAAGGCAAGGCAAGGCAAGGCAAAGCAAGGCAAGGCAAGGCGAGGCAAGACAAGGAAGGGCAAGACAAGGAAAAGCTAGGCAAGGAAAGGCAAGGCAAGGAAAGGAAAGGAAAAGAAATGGAAGGCAAGGCAAGGCAAGGCAAGTCAAGTCAAGGCAAGGCAAGTCAATGCAATGCAAGGCAAGTCAAGGCAAGGCAAGGCAAGTCAAGGCAAGGCAAGGAAAGGAAAGGTAAGGAAAGCAAAGGCAAGGCAAGGCAAGGCAAGGCAAAGAAAGCAAAGGCAAGGCAAGGCAAGGCAAGGCAAGGAAAGGCAAGGCAAGGCAAGGCAAGGCAAGGAAAGGAAAGGCAAGGCGAGGCAAGGCAAGGCAAAACGAGGCAAGGCGAGGAAAGGCGAGGCAAGGCGAGGCGAGGCAAGGCAAGGCAAGGCAAGGCAAGGCAAGGCGAGGCAAGACAAGGCAAGTCAAGGATAGGCAAGGCAAGGAAAGGAAAGGCAAGGCAAGGCAAGGCAAGGAAAGGCAAGGCAAGGCAAGGCAAGTCAAGGATAGGCAAGGCAAGGAAAGGAAAGGCAAGGAAAGAAAAGGTAAGGAAAGCAAAGGCAAGTCAAGGCAATGCAAGGAAAGGAAAGGCAAGGAAAGCAAAGGCAAGGCAAGGCAAGGCAAGGAAAGGAAAGGAAAAGAAATGGAAGGCAAGGCAAGGCAAGGCAAAACAAGGCAAGGCAAGGCAAGGCAAGTCAAGGCAAGGCAAGGCAAGGCAAGGCAAGGCAAGGCAAGTCAAGGCAAGGCAAGGCAAGGCAAGGCAAGGCAAGGCAAGGCAAGGCAAGGCGAGGAAAGGCGAGGCAAAGCAAGGCAAGGCAAGGCGCGGCAAGGCGCGGCGAGGCAAGGCAAGGCAAGGCAAGGCAAGGCAAGGCAAGGCAAGGCAAGGCAAGGCAAGGAAAGGAAAGGAAAGGCAAGGAAAGGAAAGGCAAGGAAAGGAAAGGCAAGGAAAGGCAAGGAAAGGAAAGGAAAGGAAAGGAAAGGAAAGGAAAGGAAAGGAAAGGAAAGGAAAGGAAAGGAAAGGAAAGGAAAGGCAAGGAAAGGCAAGGAAAGGAAAGGAAAGGAAAGGAAAGGAAAGGAAAGGAAAGGAAAGGAAAGGAAAGGAAAGGAAAAGAAATGGAAGGCAAGGCAAGGCAAGGCAAGGCAAGGCAAGGAAAGGAAAGGCAAGGAAAGCAAAGGCAAGTCAAGGCAATGCAAGGCAAGGCAAGGCAAGGCAAAGCAAGGCAAGGCAAAAAAAGGCAAGAAAAGGCAAGGAAAGGCAAGGCAAGGAAAGGCAAAGAAAGGAAAGGCAAGGAAAGGCAAGGCAAGGCAAGGCAAGGCAAGGCAAGGCAAGGCAAGGCAAGGCAAGGAAAGGCCAAAAAAGGCAAGGAAAGGCAAGGCAAGGCAAGGAAAGGAAAGGCCAGGCAAGGCAAAGCAAGGCAAGGCAAGACAAGGAAGGGCAAGGAAAGGAAAGGCAAGGCAAGGCAAGGCAAGGCAAGACAAGGAAGGGCAAGGAAAGGAAAGGCAAAAAAAGGCAAGGAAAGGCAAGGAAAGGCAAGGAAACGAAAAGGCAAGGAAAGGCAAGGCAAGGAAAGGCAAGGCAAGGCAAGGGAAGGCAAGGCAAGGCAAGGCAAGGCAAGGCAAGGCAAGGCAAGGTAAGGCAAGGCAAGGCAAGGCAAGGAAAGGCAAGGCAAGGCAAGGCAAGGCAAGGCAAGGAAAGGAAAGGAAAGGAAAGGCAAGGAAAGGAAAGGAAAGGCAAGGAAAGGAAAGGAAAGGAAAGGCAAGGAAAGGAAAGGCAAGGCAAGGAAAGGCAAGGCAAGGCAAGGCAAGGGAAGGCAAGGCAAGGCAAGGCAAGGCAAGGAAAGGCAAAAAAAGGCAAGGAAAGGCAAGGCAAAGCAAGGGAAGGCAAAGCAAGGCAAGGCAAGGCAAGGCAAGGGAAGGCAAGGCAAGGCAAGGCAAGGAAAGGCAAAAAAAGGCAAGGAAAGGCAAGGAAAGGAAAGGCAAGGCAAGGCAAGGCAAAAAAAGGCAAGAAAAGGCAAGGAAAGGCAAGGAAAGTCAAGTCAAGGCAAGGCAAGGAAGGGCAAGGCAAGGCAAGGAAGAAAAGGCAAGAAAAGGCAAGGCAAGTAAAGAAAAGGAAAGAAAAGGAAAGAAAAGGAAAGAAAAGGAAAGAAAAGGAAAGAAAAGGAAAGAAAAGGAAAGAAAAGGAAAGAAAAGGCAAGGCAAGGCAAGGCAAGGCAAGGCAAGGCAAAGCAAGGCAAGGCAAGGCAAGGAAAGGAAAGGAAAGGAAAGGAAAGGAAAGGAAAGGAAAGGAAAGGAAAGGAAAGGAAAGGAAAGGAAAGGCAAGGAAAGGCAAAGAAAGGCGAGGAAAGGCAAGGAAAGGAAAGGCAAGGAAAGGAAAGGAAAAGAAATGGAAGGCAAGGCAAGGCAAGGCAAGGCAAGGCAAGGCAAGCAAAGGCAAGGCAAGGCAAGGCAAGGGAAGGAAAGCAAAGGCAAGGAAAGCAAAGGCAAGGCAAGGCAAGGCAAGGCAAGCAAAGGCAAGGCAAGGCAAGCAAAGGCAAGGCAAGGCAAGGCAAGGCAAGGCAAGGCAAGGCAAGGCAAGGCAAGGCAAGGCAAGGCAAGGCAAGGAAAGGAAAGGAAAGGAAAGGCGAGGAAAGGCGAGGAAAGGCAAGGAAAGGAAAGGAAAAGAAATGGAAGGCAAGGCAAGGCAAGCAAAAGAAAGGCAAGGAAATCAAAGGCAAGGCAAGGCAATGCAAGGCAAGGCAAGGCAAAGAAAGCAAAGGCAAGGAAAGGCAAGGCAAGGCAAGGCAAGGCAAGGAAAAGCAAGGAAAGGAAAGGCAAAGAGAGGCAAGGCGAGGCAAGGCGAGGTAAGGCGAGGCAAGGCAAGGCAAAGCAAGGCAAGGCAAGGGGAGGCAAGGCAAGGCAAGGCAAAGCAAGGCAAGGCAAGGCAAGGAAGGGCAAGGCAAGGCAAGGCAAGACAAGGCAAGGCAAGGCAAGGCCAGGCAAGGCAAGGCAAGGCAAGTCAAGGAAAGGCAAAAAAAGGCAAGGAAAGGCAAGGAAAGGAAAGGCAAGGAAAGGCAAGGCAAGGCAAGGAAAGGCAAGGCAAGGCAAGGGAAGGCAAGGCAAGGCAAGGCAAGGCAAGGCAAGGCAAGGCAAGGCAAGGAAAGGCAAAAAAAGGCAAGGCAAGGCAAGGCAAGGCAAGGCAAGGAAGGGCAAGGCAAGGCAAGGCAAGGCCAGGCAAGGCAAGGCAAGGCAAGTCAAGGCAAGGCAAAAAAAGGCAAGGAAAGGCAAGGAAAGGAAAGGCAAGGAAAGGCAAGGCAAGGCAAGGCAAGGCAAGGCCAGGCAAGGCAAGGCAAGGCAAGGCAAGGAAAGGCAAACAAAGGCAAGGAAAGGCAAGGAAAGGCAAGGAAAGGAAAGGCAAGGAACGGAAAGGCAAGGCAAGGAAAGGCAAGGCAAGGGAAGGCAAGGCAAGGCAAGGCAAGGCAAGGCAAGGAAAGGAAAGGAAAGGCACGGCAAGGAAAGGAAAGGTAAGGAAAGCAAAGGCAAGGCAAGGAAAGGCAAGGCAAGGAAAGGCAAGGCAAGGCAAGGCAAAGCAAGGCAAGGCAGGGAAAGGCAAGGAAAGGAAAGGCAAGGAAAGGAAAGGCAAGGCAAGGCAAGGCAAGGCAAGGCAAGGCAAGGCAAGGCAAGGCAAGGCAAGGCAAGGCAAGGCAAGGCAAGGCAAGGCAAGGCAAGGCAAGGCAAGGCAAGGCAAGGCAAGGCAAGGCAAGGCAAGGCAAGGCAAGGCAAGGCAAGGCAAGGCAAGGCAAGGCAAGGCAAGGCAAGGCAAGGCAAGGCAAGGCAAGGCAAGGCAAGGCAAGGCAAGGCAAGGCAAGGCAAGGCAAGGCAAGGCAAGGCAAGGCAAGGCAAGGCAAGGCAAGGCAAGGCAAGGCAAGGAAAGGAAAGGAAAGGAAAGGAAAGGAAAGGAAAGGAAAGGAAAGGAAAGGAAAGGAAAGGAAAGGAAAAGAAAGGCGAGGAAAGGCAAGGAAAGGAAAGGCAAGGAAAGGCAAGGAAAGGAAAGGCCAGGCAAGGCAAAGCAAGGCAAGGCAAGGAAAGGCAAGGCAAGGCAAGGCAAGGCAAGGCAAGGAAAGGCAAGGAAAGGAAAGGCAAGGCGAGGCAAGGCGAGGCGAGGCGAGGCAAGGCAAGGCAAGGCAAGGAAAGGCAAGGCAAGGCGAGGAAAGGCGAGGCAAGGCAAGGCAAAGCAAGGCAAAGCAAGGCAAGGCAAGGGGAGGCAAGACAAGGAAAGGCAGGCAAGGAAAGGCAAGGCAAAGAAAGGCAAGGCAAGGCAAGGAAAGGCTAGGCAAGGAAAGGCAAGGCAAGGCAAGGAAAGGCAAGGCAAGGAAAGGCAAGTCAAGGCAAGGCAAGGCAAGGCAAGGAAGGGCAAGGCAAGGCAAGGCAAGGCAAGGCAAGGCAAGGCAAGGCCAGGCAAGGCCAGGCAAGGCAAGGCAAGGCAAGGCAAGGCAAGGCAAGGCAAGGCAAGGCAAGGCAAGGAAAGGAAAGGAAAGGAAAGGAAAGGAAAGGAAAAGAAAGGCAAGGAAAGGCAAGGAAAGGCAAGGCAAGGAAAGGAAAGGAAAAGAAATGGAAGGCAAGGCAAGGCAAGGCAAGTCAAGTCAAGGCAAGGCAAGTCAAGTCAAGGCAAGGCAAGTCAAGGCAAGGCAAGCAAAGGCAAGGCAAGGCAAGGCAAGGCAAGGAAAGCAAAGGCAAGGCAAGGAAAGGAAAGCAAAGGCAAGGCGAGGCGAGGCGAGGCAAGGCAAGGCAAAACGAGGCAAGGCGAGGAAAGGCGAGGCAAGGCAAGGCGAGGCGAGGCAAGGCAAGGCAAGGCAAGGCAAGGCAAGGCAAGGCAAGGCAAGGCAAGGCAAGGCAAGGCAAGGCAAGGCAAGGCAAGGCAAGGCAAGGCAAGGCAAGGCAAGGCAAGGCAAGGCAAGGCAAGGCAAGGCAAGGAAAGGAAAGGAAAGGAAAGGAAAGGAAAGGAAAGGAAAGGAAAGGAAAGGAAAGGAAAGGAAAGGAAAGGAAAGGAAAGGCAAGGAAAGGCAAGGAAAGGCAAGGCAAGGAAAGGCAAGGAAAAGAAAGGAAAAGAAATGGAAGGCAAGGCAAGGCAAGGCAAGTCAAGTCAAGGCAAGGCAAGTCAAGTCAAGGCAAGGCAAGTCAAGGCAAGGCAAGCAAAGGCAAGGCAAGGCAAGGCAAGGCAAGGAAAGCAAAGGCAAGGCAAGGCAAGGCAAGGCAAGGCAAGGAAAGCAAAGGCAAGGCGAGGCGAGGCGAGGCAAGGCAAGGCAAAACGAGGCAAGGCGAGGAAAGGCGAGGCAAGGCAAGGCGAGGCGAGGCAAGGCAAGGCAAGGCAAGGCAAGGAAAGGCAAGGAAAGGCGAGGCAAGGCAAGGCAAGGCAAGGCAAAGCACGGCAAGGCAAGGCGAGGCAAGGCAAGGCAAGGCAAGGATAGGCAAGGCAAGGAAAGGCAAGGCAAGGCAAGGCAAGGCAAGGCAAGGATAGGCAAGGCAAGGATAGGCAAGGCAAGGAAAGAAAAGGCAAGGAAAGAAAAGGCAAGGAAAGCAAAGGCAAGTCAAGGCAATGCAAGGAAAGGAAAGGCAAGGAAAGCAAAGGCAAGGCAAGGCAAGGCAAGGCAAGGAAATAAAAGGCAAGGAAAGCAAAGGCAAGGCAAGGAAAGCAAAGGCAAGGCAAGGCAAGGCAAGGCAAGGCAAGGCAAGGCAAGGCAAGGCAAGGAAGGGCAAGGCAAGGCCAGGCAAGGCAAGGCAAGTCAAGGCAAGGAAGGGAAAGGCAAGGCAAGGCAAGGCAAGGCAAGGCAAGGCAAGGCAAGGCAAGGCAAGGCAAGGCAAGGCAAGGCAAGGCAAGGCAAGGAAAGGAAAGGCAAGGCAAGGCAAGGCAAGGCAAGGCAAGGCAAGGCAAGGCAAGGCAAGGCAAGGCAAGGCAAGGATAGGCAAGGCAAGGATAGGCAAGGCAAGGAAAGAAAAGGCAAGGAAAGAAAAGGCAAGGAAAGCAAAGGCAAGTCAAGGCAATGCAAGGAAAGGAAAGGCAAGGAAAGCAAAGGCAAGGCAAGGCAAGGCAAGGCAAGGAAATAAAAGGCAAGGAAAGCAAAGGCAAGGCAAGGAAAGCAAAGGCAAGGCAAGGCAAGGCAAGGCAAGGCAAGGCAAGGCAAGGCAAGGCAAGGAAGGGCAAGGCAAGGCCAGGCAAGGCAAGGCAAGTCAAGGCAAGGAAGGGAAAGGCAAGGCAAGGCAAGGCAAGGCAAGGCAAGGCAAGGCAAGGCAAGGCAAGGCAAGGCAAGGCAAGGCAAGGCAAGGCAAGGAAAGGAAAGGCAAGGCAAGGCAAGGCAAGGCAAGGCAAGGCAAGGCAAGGCAAGGCAAGGCAAGGCAAGGCAAGGCAAGGCAAGGCAAGGCAGGGCAAGGCAAGGCAAGGCAAGGCAAGGCAAGGCAAGGAAAGGAAAGGAAAGGAAAAGAAAGGAAAGGAAAGGAAAGGAAAGGAAAGGAAAGGAAAGGAAAGGAAAGGAAAGGAAAGGAAAGGAAAGGAAAGGAAAAGAAAGGCGAGGAAAGGCAAGGAAAGGAAAGGCAAGGAAAGGCAAGGAAAGGAAAGGCAAGGAAAGGAAAGGCAAGGAAAGGAAAGGCAAGGAAAGGAAAGGAAAGGAAAGGAAAGGAAAGGAAAAGAAATGGAAAGCAAGGCAAGGCAAGGCAAGGCTAGGCAAGGCAAGGCAAGTCAAGGCAAGGCAAGGCAAGGCAAGGCAAGGCAAGGGAAGGCAAGGGAAGGCAAGGAAAGGCAAGGCAAGGCAAGGCAAGGCAAGGCAAGGCAAGGCAAGGCAAGGCAAGGCAAGGCAAGGCAAGGCAAGGCAAGGCAAGGCAAGGCAAGGCAAGGCAAGGCAAGGCAAGGCAAGGCAAGGCAAGGCAAGGCAAGGCAAGGCAGGGCAAGGCAAGGCAAGGCAAGGCAAGGCAAGGCAAGGCAAGGCAAGGCAAGGCAAGGCAAGGCAAGGCAAGGCAAGGCAAGGCAAGGCAAGGCAAGGCAAGGAAAGGAAAGGAAAGGAAAGGAAAGGAAAGGAAAGGAAAGGAAAGGAAAGGAAAGGAAAGGAAAGGAAAGGAAAGGAAAGGAAAGGAAAGGAAAGGAAAGGAAAGGAAAAGAAAGGCGAGGAAAGGCAAGGAAAGGAAAGGCAAGGAAAGGAAAGGAAAAGAAATGGAAGGCAAGGCAAGGCAAGGTAGGGCAAGGCAAGTCAAGGCAAGGCAAGGCAAGGCATGCAAAAGAAAGGCAAGGAAAGCAAAGGCAAGGCAAGGCAAGGCAAGGCAAGGCAAGGCAAGGCAAGGCAAGGCAAGGCAAGGAAAGGAAAGGAAAGGAAAGGAAAGGAAAGGCGAGGAAAGGCAAGGAAAGGAAAGGAAAAGAAATGGAAGGCAAGGCAAGGCAAGGCAAGGCAAGGCAAGGCAAGGCAAGCAAAGGAAAGGCAAGGAAAGCAAAGGAAAGGCAAGGAAAGCAAAGGCAAGGCAAGGCAAGGCAAGGCAAGGAAAGCAAAGGCAAGGAAAGGCAAGGCAAGGCAAGGCAAGGCAAGGAAAGGCAAGGAAAGGAAAGGCAAAGAGAGGAAGGCGAGGCAAGGCGAGGCGAGGCAAGGTGAGGCAAGGCAAGGCAAGGCAAAACGAGGCAAGGCGAGGAAAAGCGAGGCAAGGCGAGGCGAGGCAAGGCAAGGCAAGGCAAGGCAAGGCGAGGAAAGGCGAGGTAAGGCGAGGCAAGGCAAGGCAAAGCAAGGCAAGGCAAGGGGAGGCAAGACAAGGCAAGGCAAGGCAAGGAAGGGCAAGGCAAGGCAAGGCAAGAAAAGGCAAGAAAAGGCAAGAAAAGGCAAGGAAAGAAAAGGAAAGAAAAGGAAAGAAAAGGCAAGAAAAGGCAAGGCAAGGCAAGGCAAGGCAAGGCAAGAAAAGGAAAGAAAAGGAAAGAAAAGGAAAGAAAAGGAAAGAAAAGGAAAGAAAAGGCAAGGCAAGGCAAGGCAAGGCAAGGCAAGGCAAGGCAAGGCAAGCAAAGGAAAGGCAAGGAAAGGCAAGGAAAGGCAAGGAAAGGCAAGGAAAGGCAAGGCAAGGCAAGGCAAGGCAAGGCAAGGCAAGGCAAGGCAAGGCAAGGCAAGGCAAGGCAAGGCAAGGCAAGGCAAGGCAAGGCAAGGCAAGGCAAGGCAAGGAAAGGAAAGGAAAGGAAAGGAAAGGAAAGGAAAGGAAAGGAAAGGAAAGGAAAGGAAAGGAAAGGAAAGGAAAGGAAAGGAAAGGAAAG
Organism: Patagioenas fasciata; assembly: GCF_037038585.1. Taxonomy (NCBI): domain Eukaryota; kingdom Metazoa; phylum Chordata; class Aves; order Columbiformes; family Columbidae; genus Patagioenas; species Patagioenas fasciata. Next base: position 4,146,358 of record NC_092559.1, read on the forward strand.
GAAAGGAAAGGAAAGGAAAGGAAAAGAAAGGCAAGGAAAGGCAAGGAAAGGCAAGGCAAGGAAAGGAAAGGAAAAGAAATGGAAGGCAAGGCAAGGCAAGGCAAGTCAAGTCAAGGCAAGGCAAGTCAAGTCAAGGCAAGGCAAGTCAAGGCAAGGCAAGCAAAGGCAAGGCAAGGCAAGGCAAGGCAAGGCAAGGAAAGCAAAGGCAAGGCAAGGCAAGGCAAGGCAAGGCAAGGCAAGGCAAGGAAACCAAAGGCAAGGCGAGGCGAGGCGAGGCAAGGCAAGGCAAAACGAGGCAAGGCGAGGAAAGGCGAGGCAAGGCAAGGCGAGGCGAGGCGAGGCAAGGCAAGGCAAGGCAAGGCAAGGCAAGGCAAGGCAAGGCAAGGCAAGGCAAGGCAAGGCAAGGCAAGGCAAGGCAAGGCAAGGCAAGGCAAGGCAAGGCAAGGCAAGGCAAGGCAAGGCAAGGCAAGGCAAGGCAAGGAAAGGAAAGGAAAGGAAAGGAAAGGAAAGGAAAGGAAAGGAAAGGAAAGGAAAGGAAAGGAAAGGAAAAGAAAGGCAAGGAAAGGCAAGGAAAGGCAAGGCAAGGAGAGGAAAGGAAAAGAAATGGAAGGCAAGGCAAGGCAAGGCAAGTCAAGTCAAGGCAAGGCAAGTCAAGTCAAGGCAAGGCAAGTCAAGGCAAGGCAAGCAAAGGCAAGGCAAGGCAAGGCAAGGCAAGGAAAGCAAAGGCAAGGCAAGGCAAGGCAAGGCAAGGCAAGGAAAGCAAAGGCAAGGCGAGGCGAGGCGAGGCAAGGCAAGGCAAAACGAGGCAAGGCGAGGAAAGGCGAGGCAAGGCAAGGCGAGGCGAGGCAAGGCAAGGCAAGGCAAGGCAAGGAAAGGCGAGGCAAGGCAAGGCAAGGCAAGGCAAAGCACGGCAAGGCAAGGCGAGGCAAGACAAGGAAGGGCAAGGCAAGGAAAAGCAAGGCAAGGCAAGGCAAGGCAAGGCAAGGCAAGGCAAGGAAAGGCAAGGCAAGGCAAGGCAAGGCAAGGCAAGGAAATAAAAGGCAAGGAAAGCAAAGGCAAGGCAAGGAAAGCAAAGGCAAGGCAAGGCAAGGAAGGGCAAGGCAAGGCCAGGCAAGGCAAGGCAAGTCAAGGCAAGGAAGGGAAAGGCAAGGCAAGGCAAGGCAAGGCAAGGCGAGGAAAGGCGAGGCAAGGCAAGGCGAGGCGAGGCAAGGCAAGGCAAGGCAAGGCAAGGAAAGGCAAGGAAAGGCGAGGCAAGGCAAGGCAAGGCAAGGCAAAGCACGGCAAGGCAAGGCGAGGCAAGACAAGGAAGGGCAAGGCAAGGAAAAGCAAGGCAAGGCAAGGCAAGGCAAGGCAAGGCAAGGAAAGGCAAGGCAAGGCAAGGCAAGGCAAGTCAAGGATAGGCAAGGCAAGGAAAGGAAAGGCAAGGAAAGAAAAGGCAAGGAAAGCAAAGGCAAGTCAAGGCAATGCAAGGAAAGGAAAGGCAAGGAAAGCAAAGGCAAGGCAAGGCAAGGCAAGGAAATAAAAGGCAAGGAAAGCAAAGGCAAGGCAAGGAAAGCAAAGGCAAGGCAAGGCAAGGCAAGGCAAGGCAAGGCAAGGAAGGGCAAGGCAAGGCCAGGCAAGGCAAGGCAAGTCAAGGCAAGGAAGGGAAAGGCAAGGCAAGGCAAGGCAAGGCAAGGCAAGGCAAGGCAAGGCAAGGCAAGGCAAGGCAAGGCAAGGCAAGGCAAGGCAAGGCAAGGCAAGGCAAGGCAAGGCAAGGCAAGGCAAGGCAAGGCAAGGCAAGGCAAGGCAAGGAAAGGAAAGGAAAGGAAAGGAAAGGAAAGGAAAGGAAAGGAAAGGAAAGGAAAGGAAAGGAAAGGAAAGGAAAGGAAAGGAAAGGAAAGGAAAAGAAAGGCGAGGAAAGGCAAGGAAAGGAAAGGCAAGGAAAGGAAAGGAAAAGAAATGGAAGGCAAGGCAAGGCAAGGTAGGGCAAGGCAAGGCAAGGCAAGGCATGCAAAGGAAAGGCAAGGAAAGCAAAGGCAAGGCAAGGCAAGGCAAGCAAAGGCAAGCAAAGGCAAGGCAAGGCAAGGCAAGGCAAGGCAAGGCAAGGCAAGGCAAGGCAAGGCAAGGCAAGGCAAGGCAAGGCAAGGCAAGGCAAGGCAAGAAAAGGCAAGAAAAGGCAAGAAAAGGCAAGAAAAGGCAAGAAAAGGCAAGAAAAGGCAAGAAAAGGCAAGAAAAGGCAAGGCAAGGCAAGGCAAGGCAAGGCAAGGCAAGGCAAGGCAAGGCAAGGCAAGGCAAGGCAAGGCAAGGCAAGGAAAGGCAAGGCAAGGCAAGGCAAGGCAAGGCAAGGCAAGGCAAGGCAAGGCAAGGCAAGGCAAGGCAAGGCAAGGCAAGGCAAGGCAAGGCAAGGCAAGGCAAGGCAAGGCAAGGCAAGGCAAGGCAAGGAAAGGAAAGGAAAGGAAAGGAAAGGAAAGGAAAGGAAAGGAAAGGAAAGGAAAGGAAAGGAAAGGAAAGGAAAGGAAAGGAAAGGAAAGGAAAGGAAAGGAAAGGAAAGGAAAGGAAAGGAAAGGAAAGGAAAAGAAATGGAAGGCAAGGCAAGGCAAGGCAAGGCTAGGCAAGGCAAGGCAAGGCAAGGCAAGGCAAGGCAAGGCAAGGCAAGGCAAGGGAAGGCAAGGGAAGGCAAGGCAAGGCAAGGCAAGGAAAGGAAAGGCAAGGCAAGGCAAGGGAAGGCAAAGCAAGGAAAGGAAAGGAAAGGAAAGGCAAGGCAAGGCAAGGCAAGGCAAGGCAAGGAAAGGCAAGGAAAGGCGAGGCAAGGCAAGGCAAGGCAAAGCACGGCAAGGCAAGGCGAGGCAAGACAAGGAAGGGCAAGGCAAGGAAAAGCAAGGCAAGGCAAGGCAAGGAAAGGCAAGGCAAGGCAAGGCAAGGCAAGGCAAGGCAAGGCAAGGCAAGGAAATAAAAGGCAAGGAAAGCAAAGGCAAGGCAAGGAAAGCAAAGGCAAGGCAAGGCAAGGAAGGGCAAGGCAAGGCCAGGCAAGGCAAGGCAAGGCAAGTCAAGGCAAGGAAGGGAAAGGCAAGGCAAGGCAAGGCAAGGCAAGGCGAGGAAAGGCGAGGCAAGGCAAGGCGAGGCGAGGCAAGGCAAGGCAAGGCAAGGCAAGGAAAGGCAAGGAAAGGCGAGGCAAGGCAAGGCAAGGCAAGGCAAGGCAAAGCACGGCAAGGCAAGGCGAGGCAAGACAAGGAAGGGCAAGGCAAGGAAAAGCAAGGCAAGGCAAGGCAAGGCAAGGCAAGGAAAGGCAAGGCAAGGCAAGGCAAGGCAAGTCAAGGATAGGCAAGGCAAGGAAAGGAAAGGCAAGGAAAGAAAAGGCAAGGAAAGCAAAGGCAAGTCAAGGCAATGCAAGGAAAGGAAAGGCAAGGAAAGCAAAGGCAAGGCAAGGCAAGGCAAGGCAAGGCAAGGAAATAAAAGGCAAGGAAAGCAAAGGCAAGGCAAGGAAAGCAAAGGCAAGGCAAGGCAAGGCAAGGCAAGGCAAGGCAAGGAAGGGCAAGGCAAGGCCAGGCAAGGCAAGGCAAGTCAAGGCAAGGAAGGGAAAGGCAAGGCAAGGCAAGGCAAGGCAAGGCAAGGCAAGGCAAGGCAAGGCAAGGCAAGGCAAGGCAAGGCAAGGCAAGGCAAGGCAAGGCAAGGAAAGGCAAGGAAAGGCAAGGCAAGGCAAGGAAAGGCAAGGAAAGGAAAGGCAAAGAGAGGAAGGCGAGGCAAGGCGAGGCGAGGCAAGGTGAGGCAAGGCAAGGCAAGGCAAAACGAGGCAAGGCGAGGAAAAGCGAGGCAAGGCGAGGCGAGGCAAGGCAAGGCAAGGCAAGGCAAGGCGAGGAAAGGCGAGGTAAGGCGAGGCAAGGCAAGGCAAAGCAAGGCAAGGCAAGGGGAGGCAAGACAAGGCAAGGCAAGGCAAGGAAGGGCAAGGCAAGGCAAGGCAAGAAAAGGCAAGAAAAGGCAAGAAAAGGCAAGGAAAGAAAAGGAAAGAAAAGGAAAGAAAAGGCAAGAAAAGGCAAGGCAATGCAAGGCAAGGCAAGGCAAGGCAAGGCAAGAAAAGGAAAGAAAAGGAAAGAAAAGGAAAGAAAAGGAAAGAAAAGGAAAGAAAAGGCAAGGCAAGGCAAGGCAAGGCAAGGCAAGGCAAGGAAAGGCAAGCAAAGGAAAGGCAAGGAAAGGCAAGGAAAGGCAAGGAAAGGCAAGGAAAGGAAAGGAAAGGCAAGGCAAGGCAAGGCAAGGCAAGGCAAGGCAAGGCAAGGCAAGGCAAGGCAAGGCAAGGCAAGGCAAGGCAAGGCAAGGCAAGGCAAGGAAAGGAAAGGAAAGGAAAGGAAAGGAAAGGAAAGGAAAGGAAAGGAAAGGAAAGGAAAGGAAAGGAAAGGAAAGGAAAGGAAAAGAAAGGCAAGGAAAGGCAAGGAAAGGCAAGGCAAGGAAAGGAAAGGAAAAGAAATGGAAGGCAAGGCAAGGCAAGGCAAGTCAAGTCAAGGCAAGGCAAGTCAAGGCAAGGCAAGCAAAGGCAAGGCAAGGCAAGGCAAGGCAAGGCAAGGAAAGCAAAGGCAAGGCAAGGCAAGGCAAGGCAAGGCAAGGCAAGGCAAGGCAAGGAAAGCAAAGGCAAGGCGAGGCGAGGCGAGGCAAGGCAAGGCAAAACGAGGCAAGGCGAGGAAAGGCGAGGCAAGGCAAGGCGAGGCGAGGCGAGGCAAGGCAAGGCAAGGCAAGGCAAGGCAAGGCAAGGCAAGGCAAGGCAAGGCAAGGCAAGGCAAGGCAAGGCAAGGCAAGGCAAGGAAAGGAAAGGAAAGGAAAGGAAAGGAAAGGAAAGGAAAGGAAAGGAAAGGAAAGGAAAGGAAAGGAAAAGAAAGGCAAGGAAAGGCAAGGAAAGGCAAGGCAAGGAGAGGAAAGGAAAAGAAATGGAAGGCAAGGCAAGGCAAGGCAAGTCAAGTCAAGGCAAGGCAAGTCAAGTCAAGGCAAGGCAAGTCAAGGCAAGGCAAGCAAAGGCAAGGCAAGGCAAGGCAAGGCAAGGAAAGCAAAGGCAAGGCAAGGCAAGGCAAGGCAAGGCAAGGAAAGCAAAGGCAAGGCGAGGCGAGGCGAGGCAAGGCAAGGCAAAACGAGGCAAGGCGAGGAAAGGCGAGGCAAGGCAAGGCGAGGCGAGGCAAGGCAAGGCAAGGCAAGGCAAGGAAAGGCAAGGAAAGGCGAGGCAAGGCAAGGCAAGGCAAGGCAAAGCACGGCAAGGCAAGGCGAGGCAAGACAAGGAAGGGCAAGGCAAGGAAAAGCAAGGCAAGGCAAGGCAAGGCAAGGCAAGGCAAGGAAAGGCAAGGCAAGGCAAGGCAAGGCAAGGCAAGGAAATAAAAGGCAAGGAAAGCAAAGGCAAGGCAAGGAAAGCAAAGGCAAGGCAAGGCAAGGAAGGGCAAGGCAAGGCCAGGCAAGGCAAGGCAAGTCAAGGCAAGGAAGGGAAAGGCAAGGCAAGGCAAGGCAAGGCAAGGCGAGGAAAGGCGAGGCAAGGCAAGGCGAGGCGAGGCAAGGCAAGGCAAGGAAAGGCAAGGAAAGGCGAGGCAAGGCAAGGCAAGGCAAGGCAAAGCACGGCAAGGCAAGGCGAGGCAAGACAAGGAAGGGCAAGGCAAGGAAAAGCAAGGCAAGGCAAGGCAAGGCAAGGCAAGGAAAGGCAAGGCAAGGCAAGGCAAGGCAAGTCAAGGATAGGCAAGGCAAGGAAAGGAAAGGCAAGGAAAGAAAAGGCAAGGAAAGCAAAGGCAAGTCAAGGCAATGCAAGGAAAGGAAAGGCAAGGAAAGCAAAGGCAAGGCAAGGCAAGGCAAGGCAAGGAAATAAAAGGCAAGGAAAGCAAAGGCAAGGCAAGGAAAGCAAAGGCAAGGCAAGGCAAGGCAAGGCAAGGCAAGGCAAGGCAAGGAAGGGCAAGGCAAGGCCAGGCAAGGCAAGGCAAGTCAAGGCAAGGAAGGGAAAGGCAAGGCAAGGCAAGGCAAGGCAAGGCAAGGCAAGGCAAGGCAAGGCAAGGCAAGGCAAGGCAAGGCAAGGAAAGGCAAGGAAAGGAAAGGCAAGGCAAGGCAAGGCAAGGCAAGGAAAGGAAAGGAAAGGAAAGGAAAGGAAAGGAAAGGAAAGGAAAGGAAAGGAAAGGAAAGGAAAGGAAAGGAAAGGAAAGGAAAGGAAAGGAAAGGAAAGGAAAGGAAAAGAAAGGCGAGGAAAGGCAAGGAAAGGAAAGGCAAGGAAAGGAAAGGAAAAGAAATGGAAGGCAAGGCAAGGCAAGGTAGGGCAAGGCAAGGCAAGGCAAGGCATGCAAAGGAAAGGCAAGGAAAGCAAAGGCAAGGCAAGGCAAGGCAAGCAAAGGCAAGCAAAGGCAAGGCAAGGAAAGGCAAGGCAAGGCAAGGCAAGGCAAGGCAAGGCAAGGCAAGGCAAGGCAAGGCAAGGCAAGGCAAGAAAAGGCAAGAAAAGGCAAGAAAAGGCAAGAAAAGGCAAGAAAAGGCAAGAAAAGGCAAGAAAAGGCAAGAAAAGGCAAGGCAAGGCAAGGCAAGGCAAGGCAAGGCAAGGCAAGGCAAGGCAAGGCAAGGCAAGGCAAGGCAAGGCAAGGCAAGGCAAGGCAAGGCAAGGCAAGGCAAGGCAAGGCAAGGCAAGGCAAGGCAAGGCAAGGCAAGGCAAGGCAAGGAAAGGCAAGGCAAGGCAAGGCAAGGAAAGGCAAGGAAAGGAAAGGAAAGGAAAGGAAAGGAAAGGAAAGGAAAGGAAAGGAAAGGAAAGGAAAGGAAAGGAAAGGAAAGGAAAGGAAAGGAAAGGAAAGGAAAGGAAAGGAAAGGAAAGGAAAGGAAAGGAAAGGAAAGGAAAGGAAAGGAAAGGAAAAGAAATGGAAGGCAAGGCAAGGCAAGGCAAGGCTAGGCAAGGCAAGGCAAGGCAAGGCAAGGCAAGGCAAGGGAAGGCAAGGGAAGGCAAGGCAAGGCAAGGCAAGGCAAGGAAAGGAAAGGCAAGGCAAGGCAAGGGAAGGCAAGGCAAGGAAAGGAAAGGAAAGGAAAGGCAAGGCAAGGCAAGGCAAGGAAAGGCAAGGAAAGGCGAGGCAAGGCAAGGCAAGGCAAGGCAAGGCAAGGAAAGGCAAGGAAAGGCGAGGCAAGGCAAGGCAAGGCAAGGCAAAGCACGGCAAGGCAAGGCGAGGCAAGACAAGGAAGGGCAAGGCAAGGAAAAGCAAGGCAAGGCAAGGCAAGGCAAGGAAAGGCAAGGCAAGGCAAGGCAAGGCAAGGCAAGGCAAGGCAAGGCAAGGAAATAAAAGGCAAGGAAAGCAAAGGCAAGGCAAGGCAAGGAAGGGCAAGGCAAGGCCAGGCAAGGCAAGGCAAGTCAAGGCAAGGAAGGGAAAGGCAAGGCAAGGCAAGGCAAGGCAAGGCGAGGAAAGGCGAGGCAAGGCAAGGCGAGGCGAGGCAAGGCAAGGCAAGGCAAGGCAAGGAAAGGCAAGGAAAGGCGAGGCAAGGCAAGGCAAGGCAAGGCAAAGCACGGCAAGGCAAGGCGAGGCAAGACAAGGAAGGGCAAGGCAAGGAAAAGCAAGGCAAGGCAAGGCAAGGCAAGGCAAGGAAAGGCAAGGCAAGGCAAGGCAAGGCAAGTCAAGGATAGGCAAGGCAAGGAAAGGAAAGGCAAGGAAAGAAAAGGCAAGGAAAGCAAAGGCAAGTCAAGGCAATGCAAGGAAAGGAAAGGCAAGGAAAGCAAAGGCAAGGCAAGGCAAGGCAAGGCAAGGAAATAAAAGGCAAGGAAAGCAAAGGCAAGGCAAGGAAAGCAAAGGCAAGGCAAGGCAAGGCAAGGCAAGGCAAGGCAAGGCAAGGAAGGGCAAGGCAAGGCCAGGCAAGGCAAGGCAAGTCAAGGCAAGGAAGGGAAAGGCAAGGCAAGGCAAGGCAAGGCAAGGCAAGGCAAGGCAAGGCAAGGCAAGGCAAGGCAAGGCAAGGCAAGGCAAGGCAAGGCAAGGCAAGGAAAGGCAAGGCAAGGCAAGGCAAGGCAAGGAAAGGCAAGGCAAGGCAAGGAAAGGCAAGGAAAGGCAAGGCAAGGCAAGGCAAGGCAAGGAAAGGAAAGGAAAGGAAAGGAAAGGAAAGGAAAGGAAAGGAAAGGAAAGGAAAGGAAAGGAAAGGAAAGGAAAGGAAAGGAAAAGAAAGGCGAGGAAAGGCAAGGAAAGGAAAGGCAAGGAAAGGAAAGGAAAAGAAATGGAAGGCAAGGCAAGGCAAGGTAGGGCAAGGCAAGGCAAGGCAAGGCATGCAAAGGAAAGGCAAGGAAAGCAAAGGCAAGGCAAGGCAAGGCAAGGCAAGGCAAGCAAAGGCAAGCAAAGGCAAGGCAAGGCAAGGCAAGGCAAGGCAAGGCAAGGCAAGGCAAGGCAAGGCAAGGCAAGGCAAGGCAAGGCAAGGCAAGGCAAGGCAAGGCAAGGCAAGGCAAGGCAAGAAAAGGCAAGAAAAGGCAAGAAAAGGCAAGAAAAGGCAAGAAAAGGCAAGAAAAGGAAAGAAAAGGAAAGAAAAGGCAAGGCAAGGCAAGGCAAGGCAAGGCAAGGCAAGGCAAGGCAAGGCAAGGCAAGGCAAGGCAAGGCAAGGCAAGGCAAGGAAAGGCAAGGAAAGGCAAGGCAAGGAAAGGCAAGGAAAGGCAAGGCAAGGCAAGGCAAGGCAAGGCAAGGCAAGGCAAGGCAAGGCAAGGCAAGGCAA
>NC_092559.1:4165000-4265328 GCF_037038585.1 Patagioenas fasciata
AAGGCAAGGCAAGGCGAGGCAAGACAAGGAAGGGCAAGGCAAGGAAAAGCAAGGCAAGGAAAGGCAAGGCAAGGCAAGGCAAGTCAAGGATAGGCAAGGCAAGGAAAGGAAAGGCAAGGAAAGCAAAGGCAAGTCAAGGCAATGCAAGGAAAGGAAAGGCAAGGAAAGCAAAGGCAAGGCAAGGCAAGGCAAGGCAAGGCAAGGCAAGGCAAGGCAAGGCAAGGCAAGGAAATAAAAGGCAAGGAAAGCAAAGGCAAGTCAAGGCAATGCAAGGAAAGGAAAGGCAAGGAAAGCAAAGGCAAGGCAAGGCAAGGCAAGGCAAGGCAAGGCAAGGCAAGGCAAGGCAAGGCAAGGAAGGGCAAGGCAAGGCAAGGCAAGGCAAGGCCAGGCAAGGCAAGGCAAGGCAAGTCAAGGCAAGGCAAGGCAAGGAAGGGCAAGGCAAGGCAAGGCAAGGCAAGAAAAGGCAAGACAAGGCAAGGCAAGGCAAGGCAAGGAAAGAAAAGGAAAGGAAAGAAAAGGAAAGAAAAGGAAAGAAAAGGCAAGGCAAGGCAAGGCAAGGCAAGAAAAGGAAAGAAAAGGAAAGAAAAGGAAAGAAAAGGAAAGAAAAGGAAAGAAAAGGCAAGGCAAGGCAAGGCCAGGCAAGGCCAGGCAAGGCAAGTCAAGGCAAGGCAAGGCAAGGAAGGGCAAGGCAAGGCAAGGCAAGGCCAGGCAAGGCCAGGCAAGGCCAGGCAAGGCCAGGCAAGGCCAGGCAAGAAAAGGCAAGAAAAGGCAAGGCAAGAAAAGGCAAGGCAAGGCAAGGCAAGGCAAGGCAAGGCAAGGCAAGGCAAGGCAAGGCAAGGCAAGGAAAGGAAAGGAAAGGAAAGGAAAGAAAAGGCAAGAAAAGGCAAGGCAAGGGAAGGCAAGGCAAGGCAAGAAAAGGAAAGAAAAGGAAAGAAAAGGAAAGAAAAGGAAAGAAAAGGAAAGAAAAGGAAAGAAAAGGCAAGGCAAGGCAAGGCAAGGCAAGGCAAGGCAAGGCAAGGCAAGGCAAGGCAAGGCAAGACAAGGCAAGGCAAGGCAAGGCAAGGCAAGGCAAGGCAAGGCAAGGCAAGGCAAGGCAAGGCAAGGCAAGGCAAGGCAAGGCAAGGCAAGGCAAGGCAAGGCAAGGCAAGGCAAGGCAAGGCAAGGAAAGGAAAGGAAAGGAAAGGAAAGGAAAGGAAAGGAAAGGAAAGGAAAGGAAAGGAAAGGAAAGGAAAGGAAAGGAAAGGAAAGGAAAAGAAAGGCAAGGAAAGGCAAGGAAAGGCAAGGCAAGGAAAGGAAAGGAAAGGAAAGGAAAAGAAATGGAAGGCAAGGCAAGGCAAGGCAAGGCAAGGCAAGGCAATGCAAGGCAAGGCAAGTCAAGGCAAGGCAAGGCAAGTCAAGGCAAGGCAAGGCAAGTCAAGGCAAGGCAAGGCAAGGTAAGGAAAGGCAAGGTAAGGAAAGGCAAGGCAAGGCAAGGAAAGGCGAGGCGAGGCAAGGCAAGGCAAAACGAGGCAAGGCGAGGAAAGGCGAGGCAAGGCAAGGCGAGGCGAGGCAAGGCAAGGCAAGGCAAGGCAAGGAAAGGCGAGGCAAGGCAAGGAAGGGCAAGGCAAGGAAAGGCAAGGCAAGGCAAGGCAAGGCAAGGCAAGGCAAGGCAAGTCAAGGATAGGCAAGGCAAGGAAAGGAAAGGCAAGGAAAGAAAAGGCAAGGAAAGCAAAGGCAAGTCAAGGCAATGCAAGGAAAGGAAAGGCAAGGAAAGCAAAGGCAAGGCAAGGCAAGGCAAGGCAAGGCAAGGCAAGGAAGGGCAAGGCAAGGCAAGGCAAGGCCAGGCAAGGCAAGGCCAGGCAAGGCAAGGCCAGGCAAGGCAAGGCAAGGCAAGGCAAGGCAAGGCAAGGAAGGGCAAGGCAAGGCAAGGCAAGGCAAGGCAAGGCAAGGCAAGGAAAGGAAAGAAAAGGAAAGGAAAGAAAAGGAAAGGCAAGGAAAGGAAAAGAAAGGCAAGGAAAGGCAAGGAAAGGCAAGGAAAGGCAAGGAAAGGCGAGGAAAGGCAAGGAAAGGAAAGGCAAGGAAAGAAAAGGAAAGAAAAGGCAAGGCAAGGCAAGGCAAGGCAAGGCAAGGCAAGGCAAGGCAAGGCAAGGCAAGGCAAGGCAAGGCAAGGCAAGGAAAGGAAAGGAAAGGAAAGGAAAGGAAAGGAAAGGAAAGGAAAGGAAAGGAAAAGAAAGGCAAGGAAAGGCAAGGCAAGGCAAGGCAAGGCAAGGCAAGGCAAGGCAAGGCAAGGCAAGGCAAGGCAAGGCAAGGCAAGGCAAGGAAAGGAAAGGAAAGGAAAGGAAAGGAAAGGAAAGGAAAGGAAAGGAAAGGAAAGGAAAGGAAAGGAAAGGAAAGGAAAGGCAAGGAAAGGAAAGGCAAGGAAAGGCAAGGAAAGGAAAGGCAAGGCAAAACGAGGCAAGGTTAAGAAAGGCGAGGCAAGGCAAGGCGAGGCAAGGCGAGGTAAGGCAAGGCGAGGCAAGACAAGGAAGGGCAAGGCAAGGAAAGGCAAGGCAAGGCAAGGAAAGGCAAGGCAAGGAAAGGCAAGGAAAGGAAAGGCAAGGAAAGGCAAGGAAAGGAAAGGCAAGGAAAGGAAAGGCAAGGCAAAACGAGGCAAGGTTAAGAAAGGCGAGGCAAGGCAAGGCGAGGCAAGGCGAGGTAAGGCAAGGAAAGGCAAGGAAAGGAAAGGCAAGGAAAGGCAAGGAAAGGCAAGGAAAGGAAAGGCAAGGCAAAACGAGGCAAGGTTAAGAAAGGCAAGGCGAGGCAAGGCGAGGCAAGGCGAGGCAAGGCGAGGCGATGCGAGGCAAGGCAAGGCAAGGCAAGGCAAGGCAAGGCAAGGCAAGGCAAGGCGAAGAAAGGCAAGGCAAGGAAAGCAAAGGCAAGGAAAGGCAAGCAAGGCAAGGCAAGGCAAGGAAAGGCAAGGCAAGGCAAGGAAAGGCAAGGAAAGGAAAGGCAAGGCGAGGCAAGGCGAGGAAAGGCGAGGCAAGGCAAGGCGAGGCGAGGCGAGGCAAGGAAAGGCAAGGAAAGAAATGGCAAGGCAAGGCAAGTCAAGGCAAGTCAAGGCAAGGCAAGTCAAGGCAAGGCAAGTCAAGACAAGGAAGGGAAAAGAAAGGAAAGGAAAGGAAAGGAAAGGAAAGGAAAGGAAAGGAAAGGAAAGGAAAGGAAAGGAAAGGAAAGGAAAGGAAAGGAAAGGAAAGGAAAGGAAAGGAAAGGAAAGGAAAGGAAAGGAAAGGAAAGGAAAGGAAAGGAAAGGAAAAAAAAAGAAATGGAAGGCAAGGCAAGGCAAGGCAAGGCAAGGCAAGGCAAGGCAAGGCAAGGCAAGGCAAGGAAAGGAAAGGCAAGGAAAGGAAAGGCAAGGAAAGGAAAGGCAAGGAAAGGAAAGGAAAGGAAAAGAAAGGCAAGGAAAGGCAAGGAAAGGCAAGGAAAGGAAAAGAAATAGAAGGCAAGGCAAGTCAAAGCAAGGCAAGGCAAGTCAAGGCAAGGCAAGGCAAGGAAAGGAAAGGCAAGGAAAGCAAAGGCAAGGCAAGGCGAGGCAAGGCGAGGCGAGGCAAGGCAAGGCAAAACGAGGCAAGGCGAGGAAAGGCGAGGCAAGGCAAGGCGAGGCGAGGCAAGGCAAGGCAAGGCAAGGCGAGGCAAGGCAAGGGAAGGCAAGGCGAGGCAAGACAAGGAAGGGCAAGGCAAGGAAAGGCAAGGCAAGGCAAGGCAAGGCAAGGCAAGTCAAGGATAGGCAAGGCAAGGAAAGAAAAGGCAAGGAAAGCAAAGGCAAGGCAAGGCAATGCAAGGAAAGGAAAGGCAAGGAAAGCAAAGGCAAGGCAAGGCAAGGCAAGGCAAGGCAAGGAAGGGCAAGGCAAGGCAAGGCAAGGCAAGGCAAGGCCAGGCAAGGCAAGTCAAGGCAAGGCAAGGAAAGGAAGGGCAAGGCAAGGCAAGGCAAGGCAAGTCAAGGCAAGGCAAGGAAGGGAAAGGAAAGGAAAGGAAAGGCAAGGCAAAGCAAGGCAAGGCAAGGAAAGGCAAGGCAAGGAAAGGCAAAGCAAGGAAAGGCAGGGAAAGGCAAGGAAAGGAAAGGCAAGGAAAGGAAAGGCAAGGAAAGGCAAGGCAAGGAATGGAAAGGCAAGGCAAGGCAAGGCAAGGCAAGGCAAGGCAAGGCAAGGCAAGGCAAGGCAAGGCAAGGCAAGGCAAGGCAAGGCAAGGCAAGGCAAGGCAAGGCAAGGCAAGGAAAGGAAAGGCAAGGAAAGGAAAGGAAAGGAAAGGAAAGGAAAGGAAAGGAAAGGAAAGGAAAGGAAAGGAAAGGAAAGGAAAGGAAAGGAAAGGAAAGGAAAGGAAAGGAAAGGAAAGGCGAGGAAAGGCAAGGAAAGGAAAGGCAAGGAAAGGAAAGGAAAAGAAATGGAAGGCAAGGCAAGGCAAGGCAAGGCGAGGCGAGGCAAGGCAAGGCAAGGCAAGGCAAGGCAAGGCAAGGCAAGGCAAGGCAAGGCAAGGCAAGGCAAGGCAAGGCAAGGCAAGGCAAGGCAAGGCAAGGCAAGGCAAGGCAAGGCAAGGCAAGGCAAGGCAAGGCAAGGCAAGGCAAGGAAAGGAAAGGAAAGGAAAGGAAAGGAAAGGAAAGGAAAGGAAAGGAAAGGAAAGGAAAGGAAAGGAAAGGAAAGGAAAGGAAAGGAAATTAAGGGAAAGGAAAGGAAAGGCGAGGAAAGGCAAGGAAAGGAAAGGCAAGGCAAGGCGAGGCGAGGCAAGGTAAGGCAAGGCAAGGCAAGGCAAGGCAAGGCAAGGCAAGGAAAGGAAAGGCAAGGCAAGGCGAGGAAAGGCGAGGCAAGGCGAGGCAAGGCAAGGCAAAGCAAGGCAAGGCAAGGGGAGGCAAGGCAAGGCAAGGCAAGGCAAGGCGAGGAAAGGCGAGGAAAGGCGAGGCAAGGCGAGGCAAGGCAAGGCAAAGCAAGGCAAAGCAAGGCAAGGCAAGGGGAGGCAAGACAAGGCAAGGCAAGGCAAGGCAAGGCAAGGCGAGGAAAGGCGAGGCAAGGCGAGGCAAGGCAAGGCAAAGCAAGGCAAGGCAAGGGGAGGCAAGACAAAAAAAGGCAGGCAAGGAAAGGCAAGGCAAGGAAAGGCAAGGCAAGGAAAGGCTAGGCAAGGAAAGGCAAGGCAAGGAAAGGCAAGGCAAGGCAAGGCAAGGCAAGTCAAGGCAAGGCAAGGCAAGGAAGGGCAAGGCAAGGCAAGGCAAGGCAAGGCAAGGAAGGGCAAGGCAAGGCAAGGCAAAGCAAGGCAAGGCAAGGAAAGAAAAGGAAAGAAAAGGAAAGAAAAGGAAAGAAAATGCAAGGCAAGGCAAGGCAAGGCAAGGCAAGGCAAGGCAAGAAAAGGAAAGGAAAGAAAAGGCAAGGCAAGGCAAGGCAAGGCAAGGCAAGGCAAGGCAAGGCAAGGCAAGGCAAGGCAAGGCAAGGCAAGGCAAGGCAAGGCAAGGCAAGGCAAGGCAAGGAAAGGCAAGGAAAGGCAAGGAAAGGCAAGGCAAGGCAAGGCAAGGCAAGGCAAGGCAAGGCAAGGCAAGGCAAGGCAAGGCAAGGCAAGGCAAGGAAAGGAAAGGAAAGGAAAGGAAAGGAAAGGAAAGGAAAGGAAAGGAAAGGAAAGGAAAGGAAAGGAAAGGAAAGGAAAGGAAAGGAAAGGAAAGGAAAGGAAAGGAAAGGAAAGGAAAGGCGAGGAAAGGAAAGGAAAGGAAAGGCGAGGAAAGGCAAGGAAAGGAAAGGAAAGGCGAGGAAAGGCAAGGAAAGGAAAGGAAAAGAAATGGAAGGCAAGGCAAGGCAAGGCAAGGCAAGGCAAGGCAAGGCATGGCAAGGCAAGGCAAGGAAAGCAAAGGCAAGGCAAGGCAAGGCAAGGAAATAAAAGGCAAGGAAAGCAAAGGCAAGTCAAGGCAATGCAAGGAAAGGATAGGCAAGGAAAGCAAAGGCAAGGCAAGGCAAGGCAAGGCAAGGCAAGGCAAGGAAGGGCAAGGCAAGGCAAGGCAAGGCAAGGCCAGGCAAGGCAAGGCAAGGCAAGGCAAGGCAAGGCAAGGAAGGGCAAGGCAAGGCAAGGCAAGGCAAGAAAAGGCAAGGCAAGGCAAGGCAAGGCAAGGCAAGGCAAGAAAAGGAAAGAAAAGGAAAGAAAAGGAAAGAAAAGGAAAGAAAAGGCAAGGCAAGGCAAGGCAAGGCAAGGCAAGGCAAGGCAAGGCAAGGCAAGGCAAGGCAAGGCAAGGCAAGGCAAGGCAAGGCAAGGCAAGGCAAGGCAAGGCAAGGAAAGGAAAGGAAAGGAAAGGAAAGGAAAGGAAAGGAAAGGAAAGGAAAGGAAAGGAAAGGAAAGGAAAGGAAAGGAAAGGAAAGGAAAGGAAAGGAAAGGCAAGGCAAGGAAAGGCAAGGCAAGGAAAGCAAAGGCAAGGCAAGGCAAGGAAAGGAAAAGAAATGCAAGGAAAGGAAAGGCAAGGAAAGGCAAGGCAAGGCAAGGCAAGGCAAGGAAAGGCAAGGCAAGGCAAGGCAAGGCAAGGAAAGGCAAGACAAGGAAAGGCAAGGAAAGGCAAGGAAATGAAAGGATAGGCAAGGCAAGGCAAGGCAAGGAAAGGAAAGGAAAGGCAAGGCAAGGAAAGGCAAGGCAAGGAATGGCAAGGCAAGGAAAGGCAAGGCAAGGCAAGGCAAGGCAAGGCAAGGCAAGGCAAGGCAAGGAAAGGAAAGGAAAGGAAAGGAAAGGTAGGCAAGGCAAGACAGGGCAAGGCAAGGCAAGGAAAGGCAAGGCAAGGCAAGGCAAGGAAAGGAAAGGCAAGGCAAGGCAAGGAAAGGAAAGGAAAGGAAAGCTAAGTAGGCAAGGCATCGCAAGCCAAGGCAAGGCATAGCAAGGCAAGGTAGGGAAAGGCAAAGCAAGGCAAGGCAAGGCAAGGCAAGGCAAGGCAAGGCAAGGCAAGGCAAGGCAAGGCAAGGCAAGGCAAGGCAAGGCAAGGCAAAGAAAGGCAAGGCAAGGCAAGGCAAGGCAAGGCAAGGCAAGGCAAGGCAAGGCAAGGCAAGGCAAGGCAAGGCAAGGCAAGGCAAGGCAAGGCAAGGCAAGGCAAGGCAAGGCAAGGCAAGGCAAGGCAAGGCAAGGCAAGGCAAGGCAAGGCAAGGCAAGGCAAGGCAAGGAAAGGAAAGGAAAGGAAAGGAAAGGAAAGGAAAGGAAAGGAAAGGAAGGCTAATTAGACAAGGCATAGCAAGGCAAGGGAAGGCAAAGCAAGGCAAGGCATGAGCAGAGAAAGTAGGTATAGGAAGGAAAGCAGGCAAGGCAAGGCAAGCAAGGCAAGGCAAAGAAATGCAGGGAAAGGAAAGACAAGGAATGGTAAGGTAGGGAAAACAAAAAAAAAGGAAGGCAGGAAAGGAAAGGAAAGGAAAGAAAAGGAAAGGAAAAGCAAGGCAATGAAAGGCAAGGCAAGGTAAGGCAAGGTAGGGAAAGGCAAAGCAAGGTAAGGCAAGGTAAGGCAAGGTAAGGGAAGGAAAGGCAAGGAAAGGAAAGGAAAAAAAAGGCAAGGCAAGGCAAGGCAAGGCAAGGCAAGGCAAGGCAAGGCAAGGCAAGGCAGGCTAATTAGACAAGGCATAGCAAGGCAAGGGAAGGCAAAGCAAGGCAAGGCATGAGCAGAGAAAGTAGGTATAGGAAGGCAAGCAGGCAAGGCAAGGCAAGCAAGGCAAGGCAAAGAAATGCAGGGAAAGGAAAGACAAGGAAAGGTAAGGTAGGGAAAACAAAAAAAAGGGAGGCAGGAAAGGAAAGGAAAGGAAAGGAAAGGAAAGGAAAGGAAAGGAAAGGAAAGGAAAGGAAAGGAAAGGAAAGGAAAGGAAAGGAAAGGAAAGGAAAGGAAAGGAAAGGAAAGGAAAAGCAAGGCAATGAAAGGCAAGGCAAGGCAAGACAAGGAAAGGCAAGGCAAGGCAAGGAAAGGCAAGGCAAGGCATAGCAAGGCAAGTCACGGCATAGCAAGGCAAGTCACGGCATAGCAAGGCAAGGCATGGAAAGGAAAGGAAAGGAAAGGAAAGGAAAGGAAAGGAAAGGAAAGGAAAGGAAAGGAAAGGAAAGGAAAGGAAAGGAAAGGAAAGGAAAGGAAAGGAAAGGAAAGGAAAGGAAAGGAAAGGAAAGGAAAAGCAAGGCAATGAAAGGCAAGGCAAGGCAAGGCAAGGCAAGGGAAGGAAAGGCAAGGGAAGGAAAGGCAAGGCAAGGAATGGCAAGGCAAGGCAAGGAAAGGAAAGGAAAGGTAGGCAAGGCAAGGAAAGGCAAGGCAAGGCAAGGCAAGGCAAGGCAAAGAAAGGCAAGGCAAGGCAAGGCAAGGCAAGGCAAGGCAAGGCAAGGCAAGGCAAGGCAAGGCAAGGCAAGGCAAGGCAAGGCAAGGCAAGGCAAGGCAAGGCAAGGCAAGGCAAGGCAAGGCAAGGCAAGGCAAGGCAAGGCAAGGCAAGGCAAGGCAAGGCAAGGCAAGGCAAGGCAAGGCAAGGAAAGGAAAGGAAAGGAAAGGAAAGGAAAGGAAAGGAAAGGAAAGGAAAGGAAAGGAAAGGAAAGGAAAGGAAAGGAAAGGAAAGGAAAGGAAAAGCAAGGCAATGAAAGGCAAGGCAAGGCAAGCCAAGGAAAGGCAAGGCAAGGCATAGCAAGGCAAGTCACGGCATAGCAAGGCAAGTCACGGCATAGCAAGGCAAAGCATGGAAAGGAAAGGAAAGAAAAGGAAAGGAAAGGAAAGGAAAGGAAAGGAAAGGAAAGGAAAGGAAAGGAAAGGAACGGAAAGGCAAGGCAAGGGAAGGCAAGGAAATGAAAGGCAAGGAAAGGAAAGGAAAGGCAAGGAAAGGAAAGGAAAGCTAAGTAGGCAAGGCATCGCAAGCCAAGGCAAGGCATAGCAAGGCAAGGTAGGGAAAGGCAAAGCAAGGTTAGGCAAGGTAAGGCAAGGAAAGGCAAGGAAAGGAAAGGAAAAAAAAGGCAAGGCAAGGCAAGGCAAGGCAAGCAAGGCAAGGCAAAGAAATGCAGGGAAAGGAAAGACAAGGAATGGTAAGGTAGGGAAAACAAAAAAAAGGAAGGCAGGAAAGGAAAGGAAAGGAAAGAAAAGGAAAGGAAAGGAAAAGCAAGGCAATGAAAGGCAAGGCAAGGCAAGGCAAGGCAAGGCAAGGCAAGGAATGGCAAGGCAAGGAAAGGCAAGGCAAGGAAAGGCAAGGCAAGGAATGGCAAGGCAAAGAAAGGCAAGGCAAGGCAAGGCAAGGAAAGGCAAGGCAAGGAAAGGAAAGGAAAGGTAGGCAAGGCAAGGCAAGGCAGGGCAAGGCAAGGCAAGGCAAGGAACAGAAAGGCAAGGCAAGGGAAGGCAAGGAAATGAAAGGAAAGGAAAGGCAAGGCAAGGAAAGGAAAGGAAAGGAAAGCTAAGTAGGCAAGGCATCGCAAGCCAAGGCAAGGCATAGCAAGGCAAGGTAGGGAAAGGCAAAGCAAGGTTAGGCAAGGTAAGGCAAGGAAAGGCAAGGAAAGGCAAGGAAAGGAAAGGAAAGGAAAGGAAAAAAAAGGCAAGGCAAGGCAAGGGAAGGCAAGGCAAGGCAAGGCAAGGCAAGGCAAAGCAAGGCAAGGCAAGGCAAGGCAAGGCAAAGCAAGGCAAGGCAAGGCAAGGCAAGGAACGGCAAGGCAAGGCAAGGCAAAGAAAGGAAAGGCAAGGCAAGGCAAGGCAAGGCAAGGCAAGGAAAGGAAAGGAAGGCTAATTAGACAAGGCATAGCAAGGCAAGGGAAGGCAAAGCAAGGCAAGGCATGAGCAGAGAAAGTAGGTATAGGAAGGCAAGCAGGCAAGGCAAGGCAAGCAAGGCAAGGCAAAGAAATGCAGGGAAAGGCAAGACAAGGAAAGGTAAGGTAGGGAAAACAAAAAAAAGGAAGGCAGGAAAGGAAAGGAAAGGAAAGGAAAGGAAAGGAAAGGAAAGGAAAGGAAAGGAAAGCTAAGTAGGCAAGGCATCGCAAGCCAAGGCAAGGCATAGCAAGGCAAGGTAGGGAAAGGCAAAGCAAGGTAAGGCAAGGTAAGGCAAGGCAAGGCAAGGCAGGCTAATTAGACAAGGCATAGCAAGGCAAGGGAAGGCAAAGCAAGGCAAGGCATGAGCAGAGAAAGTAGGTATAGGAAGGCAAGCAGGCAAGGCAAGGCAAGCAAGGCAAGGCAAAGTAATGCAGGGAAAGGAAAGACAAGGAAAGGTAAGGTAGGGAAAACAAAAAAAAGGAAAGGAAAGAAAAGGAAAGGAAAGGAAAGGAAAGGAAAGGAAAGGAAAGGAAAGGAAAGGAAAGGAAAGGAAAGGAAAGGAAAGGAAAGGAAAGGAAAGGAAAGGAAAGGAAAGGAAAGGAAAGGAAAAGCAAGGCAAGGCAAGGCAAGGCAAGGCAAGGCAAGGCAAGGCAAGGCAAGGCAAGAAAGGCAAGGCAAGGCAAGGCAAGGCAAGGCAAGGCAAGGCAAGGCAAGGCAAGGCAAGGCAAGGCAAGGCAAGGCAAGGCAAGGCAAGGCAAGGCAAGGCAAGGCAAGGCAAGGCAAGGCAAGGCAAGGCAAGGAAAGGAAAGGAAAGGAAAGGAAAGGAAAGGAAAGGAAAGGAAAGGAAAGGAAAGGAAAGGAAAGGAAAGGAAAGGAAAAGCAAGGCAATGAAAGGCAAGGCAAGACAAGACAAGGAAAGGCAAGGCAAGGCAGGGAAAGGCAAGGAAACGCAAGGAAATGAAAGGAAAGGCAAGGCAAGGCAAGGAATGGCAAGGCAAGGCAAGGCAAGGCAAGGCAAGGCAAGGCAAGGCAAGGCAAGGCAAGGCAAGGCAAGGCAAGGCAAGGCAAGGCAAGGCAAGGCAAGGAAAGGAAAGGAAAGGAAAGGAAAGGAAAGGAAAGGAAAGGTAGGCAAGGCAAGGCAAGGCAAGGCAAGGCAAGGCAAGGCAAGGCAAGGCAAGGCAAGGCAAGGCAAGGCAAGGCAAGGCAAGGCAAGGCAAGGCAAGGCAAGGCAAGGCAAGGAAAGGAAAGGAAAGGAAAGGAAAGGAAAGGAAAGGAAAGGAAAGGAAAGGAAAGGAAAGGAAAGGAAAGGAAAGGAAAGGAAAGGAAAGGAAAGGAAAGGAAAGGAAAGGAAAGGAAAAGCAAGGCAATGAAAGGCAAGGCAAGACAAGACAAGGAAAGGCAAGGCAAGGCAGGGAAAGGCAAGGCAAGGCATAGCAAGGCAAGTCACGGCATAGCAAGTCACGGCATAGCAAGGCAAGGCAAGGCAAGGCAAGGCAAGGCAAGGCAAGGCAAGGCAAGGCAAGGCAAGGCAAGGCAAGGCAAGGCAAGGCAAGGCAAGGCAAGGCAAGGCAAGGCAAGGCAAGGCAAGGCAAGGCAAGGCAAGGCAAGGCAAGGCAAGGCAAGGCAAGGCAAGGCAAGGAAAGGAAAGGAAAGGAAAGGAAAGGAAAGGAAAGGAAAGGAAAGGAAAGGAAAGGAAGGCTAATTAGACAAGGCATAGCAAGGCAAGGGAAGGCAAAGCAAGGCAAGGCATGAGCAGAGAAAGTAGGTATAGGAAGGCAAGCAGGCAAGGCAAGGCAAGCAAGGCAAGGCAAAGAAATGCAGGGAAAGGAAAGACAAGGAATGGTAAGGTAGGGAAAACAAAAAAAAGGAAGGCAGGAAAGGAAAGGAAAGGAAAGAAAAGGAAAGGAAAAGCAAGGCAATGAAAGGCAAAGCAAGGCAAGGCAAGGCAAGGCAAGGCAAGGCAAGGCAAGGCAAGGCAAGGCAAGGCAAGGCAAGGCAAGGCAAGGCAAGGCAAGGCAAGGCAAGGCAAGGCAAGGCAAGGCAAGGCAAGGCAAGGAAAGGAAAGGAAAGGAAAGGAAAGGAAAGGAAAGGAAAGGAAAGGAAAGGAAAGGAAAGGAAAGGAAAGGAAAGGAAAGGAAAGGAAAGGAAATGGAAGGCAAGGCAAGGCAAGTCAAGGCAAGGCAAGGCAAGGAAAGGAAAAGAAAGGCAAGGAAAGGAAAGGCAGGGCAAGGCAAGGCAAGGCAAGGCAAGGCAAGGCAAGGCAAGGCAAGGCAAGGCAAGGCAAGGCAAGGCAAGGCAAGGCAAGGCAAGGCAAGGCAAGGCAAGGCAAGGCAAGGCAAGGCAAGGCAAGGCAAGGCAAGGCAAGGCAAGGCAAGGCAAGGCAAGGCAAGGCAAGGCAAGGCAAGGCAAGGCAAGGCAAGGAAAGGAAAGGAAAGGAAAGGAAAGGAAAGGAAAGGAAAGGAAAGGAAAGGAAAGGAAAGGAAAGGAAAGGAAAGGAAAGGAAAGGCAAGGAAAGGCAAGGAAAGGCAAGGAAAGGCAAGGCAAGGAAAGGCAAGGCAAGGAAAGGCAAGGCAAGGCAAGGAAAGGAACGGCAAGGCAAGGCAAGGCAAGGCAAGGCAAGGCAAGGAAAGGAAAGGAAAGGCAAGGAAAGGAAAGGAAAGGAGAGGAAAGGCAAGGCAAGGAAAGGCAAGGAAAAGAAAGGAAAGGAAATGAAAGGAAGGCTAATTAGAGAAGGCATAGCAAGGCAAGGGAAGGCAAAGCAAGGCAAGGCATGAGCAGAGAAAGTAGGTATAGGAAGGCAAGCAGGCAAGGCAAGGCAAGCAAGGCAAGGCAAAGAAATGCAGGGAAAGGAAAGACAAGGAAAGGTAAGGTAGGGAAAACAAAAAAAGGAAGGCAGGAAAGGAAAGGAAAGGAAAGGAAAGGCAAGGAAAGGAAAGGAAAGGAAAGCTAAGTAGGCAAGGCATCGCAAGCCAAGGCAAGGCATAGCAAGGCAAGGTAGGGAAAGGCAAAGCAAGGTAAGGCAAGGTAAGGCAAGGAAAGGCAAGGAAAGGCAAGGAAAGGAAAGGAAAAAAAAGGCAAGGCAAGGCAAGGCAAGGCAAGGCAAGGCAAGGCAAGGAAGGCTAATTAGACAAGGCATAGCAAGGCAAGGGAAGGCAAAGCAAGGCAAGACATGAGCAGAGAAAGTAGGTATAGGAAGGCAAGCAGGCAAGGCAAGGCAAGCAAGGCAAGGCAAAGAAATGCAGGGAAAGGAAAGACAAGGAAAGGTAAGGTAGGGAAAACAAAAAAAAGGAAGGCAGGAAAGGAAAGGAAAGGAAAGGAAAGGAAAGGAAAGGAAAGGAAAGGAAAGGAAAGGAAAGGAAAGCTAAGTAGGCAAGGCATCGCAAGCCAAGGCAAGGCATAGCAAGGCAAGGTAGGGAAAGGCAAAGCAAGGTAAGGCAAGGTAAGGCAAGGAAAGGAAAGGAAAAAAAAGGCAAGGCAAGGCAAGGCAAGGCAAGGCAAGGCAAGTCAAGGCAAGGCAAGTCAAGACAAGGCAAGGCACGGCAAGGAAAAGCAAGGCAAGGCAAGGCAATGCAAGGCAAGGAACGGCAAGGCAAGGCAAGGCAAGGCAAGGCAAGGAAAGGCAAGGAAAGGCAAGGAAAAGAAAGGAAAGGAAAGGAAAGGAAGGCTAATTAGACAAGGCATAGCAAGGCAAGGGAAGGCAAAGTAAGGCAAGGCAAGGCAAGGCAAGGCAAGGCAAGGCAAGGCAAGGCAAGGCAAGGCAAGGCAAGGCAAGGAAAGGAAAGGAAAGGCAAGGAAAGGCAAGGAAAAGAAAGGAAAGGAAAGGAAGGCTAATTAGACAAGGCATAGCAAGGCAAGGGAAGGCAAAGCAAGGCAAGGCATGAGCAGAGAAAGTAGGTATAGGAAGGCAAGCAGGCAAGGCAAGGCAAGCAAGGCAATGCAAAGAAATGCAGGGAAAGGAAAGACAAGGAAAGGTAAGGTAGGGAAAACAAAAAAAAGGAAGGCAGGAAAGGAAAGGAAAGGAAAGGAAAGGAAAGGAAAGGAAAGGAAAGGAAAGGAAAGGAAAGGAAAGGAAAGGAAAGCTAAGTAGGCAAGGCATCGCAAGCCAAGGCAAGGCATAGCAAGGCAAGGTAGGGTAAGGCAAAGGAAGGTAAGGCAAGGCAAGGCAAGGCGAGGCGAGGCAAGGCGAGGCGAGGCAAGGCGAGGCAAGGCAAGGCAAGGCAAGGCAAGGCAAGGCAAGGCAAGGCAAGGCAAGGCAAGGCAAGGCAAGGCAAGGCAAGGCAAGGCAAGGCAAGGCAAGGCAAGGCAAGGCAAGGCAAGGCAAGGCAAGGCAAGGCAAGGCAAGGCAAGGCAAGGCAAGGCAAGGCAAGGCAAGGCAAGGCAAGGCAAGGCAAGGCAAGGCAAGGCAAGGCAAGGCAAGGCAAGGCAAGGCAAGGCAAGGCAAGGAAAGGCAAGGAAAGGAAAGGAAAGGAAAGGAAAGGAAAGGAAAGGAAAGGAAAGGAAAGGAAAGGAAAGGAAAGGAAAGGAAAGGAAAGGAAAGGAAAGGAAAAGCAAGGCAAGGCAAGGCAAGGCAAGGCAAGGCAAGGCAAGGCAAGGCAAGGCAAGGCAAGGCAGGGAAAGGCAAGGCAGGGAAAGGCAAGGCAAGGCAAGGCAAGGCAAGGCAAGGCAAGGCAAGGCAAGGCAAGGCAAGGCAAGGCAAGGCAAGGCAAGGCAAGGCAAGGCAAGGCAAGGCAAGGCAAGGCAAGGCAAGGCAAGGCAAGGCAAGGCAAGGCAAGGCAAGGCAAGGCAAGGCAAGGCAAGGCAAGGCAAGGCAAGGCAAGGCAAGGCAAGGCAAGGCAAGGCAAGGAAAGGAAAGGAAAGGAAAGGAAAGGAAAGGAAAGGAAAGGAAAGGAAAGGAAAGGAAAGGAAAGGAAAGGAAAGGAAAGGAAAGGAAAGGAAAAGCAAGGCAAGGCAAGGCAAGGCAAGGCAAGGCAAGGCAAGGCAGGGAAAGGCAAGGCAGGGAAAGGCAAGGCAAGGCAAGGCAAGGCAAGGCAAGGCAAGGCAAGGCAAGGCAAGGCAAGGCAAGGCAAGGCAAGGCAAGGCAAGGCAAGGCAAGGCAAGGCAAGGCAAGGCAAGGCAAGGCAAGGCAAGGCAAGGCAAGGCAAGGCAAGGCAAGGCAAGGCAAGGCAAGGCAAGGCAAGGCAAGGCAAGGAAAGGAAAGAAAAGGAAAGGAAAGGAAAGGCAAGGAAAGGAAAGGAAAGGCAAGGAAAGGAAAGGAAAGGAAAGGAAAGGAAAGGAAAGGAAAGGAAAGGAAAGGAAAGGAAAGGAAAGGAAAGGAAAGGAAAGGAAAGGAAAGGAAAGGAAAGGAAAGGAAAGGAAAGGAAAGGAAAGGAAAGGAAAGGAAAGGAAAGGAAAAGAACGGGAAGGCAAGGCAAAGCAAGGGAATACAAGGCAAGGGAAGACAAGGCAAGGGAAAGGAAAGGAAAGGAAAGGAAAGGAAAGGAAAGGAAAGGAAAGGAAAGGAAAGCTAAGTAGACAAGGCATAGCAAGGCAAGGCAAGGCAAGGCAAGCCATCGCAAAGCAAGGCAAGGCAAGGCAAGTCATCACAAAGCAAGGAGGGACAAGGCATGGGCAGGGAAAGCAAGGCATAGCAAGGCAGGGCACGGCAAGTGAAGGTACAGCAAGGGAAAGCCTGCCTTGCTCTTTTGCCTGGCCTTGCACTTTTTCCTTGCCTTGGTATTCCATGCGCTTTTGCCTTTCCATGCCTTGCCCTTTTCCCTAGCTTTGCCTTCTTCTTTTGTCCTTTTTTCTTGCCTTGCCTGCTCTTTTCCCTTGCTGTCCCTCTATTTTTTGCCTTGCCTTGCCTTGCCTTGGCCTTTTACCTTGCCTTGCTCTTTTGCCATGCCTTTCCTTTCCTTATGCCTTTACTTGCCTTGCTTTGCCCTTTTGCCTTGTCTTGCCTTGCCCTTTTGCCTTGCCCTTTTGCCTTGCCTTGTCCTTTTGCTTTGCCCTTTCCCCTTGCCTTGTCCTTTTGCTTTGCCCTTTCCCCTTGCCTTGCCTTCAATTTCCTTACCCTTTTGCCTTGCTTGCTTTGCACTTTAGCCTTGCCCTTTTCCCTTGCCTTGCCTTGCCCTTTTCCCTTGCCTTGCCTTGCCTTTTTGCCTTGCCTCGCCTTCTCCTTTTCACTTGCCCTTTTCCCTTGCCTTGCCCTTTTGCATTGCCTTTTTGCCTTGTCTTGCCCTTTTGCCTTGCCTTGCCTTCTCCTTTTACCTTGTCTTGCCTTGCCATTTTGCCTTGCATTGCCTTGCCCTTTTTCTTTACCTTGCCTTGCTTTTCCCTTTTGCTTTGTCTTGCCTTGCCCTTTTGACTTGCCTCGCCTTAACTTGCCCTTTTGACTTGCCTTGCATTGCCCTTTTGCCTTGCCTCGCCTTAACTTGCCCTTTTGACTTGCCTTGCATTGCCCTTTTGCCTTTCCTTACCTTCCCTTGCCATTTTGTCTTGCCTTGCCTTACTGTTCTCTTTTGCCTTGCCTTGTCCTTTTGCTTTCCCCTTTTCCCTTGCCTTGCCTTGCCCTTTTGCCTTGCCTTTTTGCCTTGCTCTTTTTCAGTGCCTTGCCTTTCTTTGCCCTTTTGCCTTGCCCTTTTCCCTTGCCTTGCCTTGCATTGCCTTACCCTTTTGCCTTGCTTACCTTGCGCTTTTGCCTTGTCCTTTTCCCTTGCCTTGCCTTGCCCTTTTGCCTTGCTCTTTTTCAGTGCCTTTCCTTTCTTTGCCCTTTTGCCTTGCCTTGCCCTTTTACCTTGCCTTGCCCTTTTACCTTACCTTGTCATGCTTTACTCATTTTCCCTTCCTTCCCTTATCTTGTCCTTTTTCCTTGTCTTGCCTTGCCCTTTTGCATTGTCTTGCCTTGCCCTTTTGCATTGTCTTGCCTTCTCCTTTTACCTTGCCTTGCCCTTTTGCCTTGCCTTTTTCCCTTGCCTTGCCCTTTCGCCTTGCTCTTTTGCCTGGCCTTTCACTTTTTCCTTCCCTTGCCATGCCTTGCCCTTTGGCCTTACTTAGCCTGGCCTTGACATTTTTCCTTGCCTTGCCCTGCCCTTTCCCCTTCCTGTCCAATTGTTTTTGCCTTGCCTTGCCTTGCCTTTTTGCCTTGCCTTGCATTTCCTGGCCTCTTTGCCTTGCCTTGCCCTTTTGCCTTGCCCTTTTGCCCTGTCTTTCCTTGCCCTTTTGACTTACTCTTCCTTGCCTTGCCATTTTGCCTTGCATTGCCTTGCCTTGCCCTTTTTCCTTGCCTTTCCTTGCTTTTCCCTTTTGCTTTGTCTTGCCTTGCCCTTTTGCCTTGCCTTTTTGCCTTGCCTTGCTCTTTTTCAGTGCCTTACCTTTCTTTGCCCTTTTACCTTGCCTTACCCTTTTACCTTGCCTTGCCCTTTTACCTTGCCTTGTCATGCTTTACTCGTTTTGCCTTCCTTCCCTTGCCTTCTCCTTTTACCTTGCCTTGCCTTGCCCTTTTGCCTTGCCTTTTTCCCTTGCCTTGCCCTTTTGCCTTGCTCTTTTTCCTTGCCTTGCCTATTTACCTTGCCTTGCTTCCCCCTTTTCCCTTGCTCTCCCTTTCTTTTTTGCCTTACCTTGCCTTCCCTTTCCCTTTTGCAATGCCTTGCCGTGGTTTGTCTTACCCTTTTGAGTTGCCTCCCCTTGCCTTGCTTTGTGCTTTTACATTGTCTTGCCTTGCCTTGCCCTTTTGCCTTGCCTTGCCTTTCCCTTTTACCTTGCCTTCTCATGCTTTCCTCTTTTGCCTTGCCTTGCACTGCCTTACCCTTTTGCCTTGCTTACCTTGCATTTTTGCATTGCCATTTTCCCTTGCCTTACCTTGCCCTTTTGTCTTGCCTCACCTTCTCATTTTCCCTTGCCCTGCCTTGACCTTTTGCCTAGCCTTGCCTTGCCCTTTTGCCTTGCCTTGCCCTTTTGCCTTGCCTTGCCTTGCCATTTTGCCTTACTTTGCCTGACCTTCCCATTTTTCATTGCATTGCCTTGCCTTGCCCTTTTGCCTTTTCTTGCGTTCCCTTGACATTTTGCTTTCCCTTGCCTTGCCTTGCCCTTTTGCCTTACCTTGCCTGGCCTTGCCATTTCACTTTACCCTTTTCCCTTGCTTTGCCTTGCCTTACCCTTTTGCCTTGCTTAGCTTGCGCTTTTACCTTGCCCTTTTCCCTTGCCTTGCCTTGCCCTTTTGCCTTGCCTCGCCTTCTTGTTTTCCCTTGCCTTGCCCTTTTGCCTTGCCTTTTTGCCTTGCCTTGCCCTTTACCCTTGCCTAGTCATGCTTTGCTTTTTTGCCTTGCCTTGCATTGCCTTACCCTTTTGACTTGCTTACCTTGCGCTTTTGCATTGCCCTTTTCCCTTGCCATGCTTTGATGTTTTTCCTTGCCTTGCCCTTTACCCTTGCATGGCCCTTTTGCCTTGCCTTGCCTTCCCCTTTTTCCTTGCCTTTCCTTGTCCTTTTGCCTTGCCCTTTTGCCTTGCTCTTTTGACTTTTTGCCTTGCCTTGCCATTTTGCCTTGCTCTTTTGCCTGGCCTTTTACTTTTTCCTTGCCTTGCTATGCTTTGCCCTTTTGCCTTGTGCTTTTCTGTGGGGGACTACGGTGCATTCGTGGATTCCCTGACGGAGAGCATGGGAACAGAAATTAGCCTTGAAGATATGAAGGCCTACCCGTGAGTAAAGGAGTATCCGGAGATGTTAAGGATGTACCCGTGAGAGAGAAGGGAGTAGAAGAGTAGCACTGATGACAGCAAAATTAGCCAACGAGATGTTACTGCTGTAACTTGTAACCAATAGTGAAGAGACACATGAATTCGTAAAACTGTATAAAAATGCACTTGTGGCAATAAATGGCATCTACTACTTTCATCCTGGAAGAACTTGGTCCATGTTGTTTGTCCATCTCAACCACAACACTTTTCTTTTGCCTTGTACTTTTTCCTTGCCTTGTCATGCCTTGCCCTTTTGCCTTACCTTGCCTGACCTTGCCATTTTGCCTTGCCTTTTTGCCTTGCCTTGCCCTTTTACCTTGCCTTGTTATGCTTTGCTTTTTTCCTTGCCTTGCATTGCTTTACCCTTTTGCCTTGCTTACCTTGCGCATTTGCATTGCCCTTTTCCCTTGCCATGCTTTGCTCTTTTTCCTTGACTTGCCTTACCTTGCTCTTTACCCTTGCCTTGCCCCTTTGCCTTGCAATGCCTTGCCCTTTTGCCCTACTTTGCCTGGCCTTCCCATTTTGCCTTGCACTGCCCTTTTGCCTTGCCCTTTTGCCTTTTCTTGCTTTCCATTGACCTTTTTCCTTGCCTTGCCTTGCCCTTTTGCTTTGTCTTGCCTTGCTCTTTTGCTTTGCCTTGCCCTTTTGCTCTTTTGCTTTGCCTTGTACGTTTTCCTTGCCTTGCCATGCCTGGTCCTTTTGCCTTAGCTTTCCTGACCTTGCCATTTTGCTTTGCCTTGCCTTGCCCTTTTACCTTGCTGTGTCCTTTTGCTCTGCCCTTTTCCCTTACCTTGCCTTGCATTGCCTTACCCTTTTGCCTTGCCCTTTTCCACTGATGAATGGGGTGGGTGCCCTGGTGGTAGAAGATACAGAGAAGGCAGAATTACTGAATGCCTTCTTTGTCTCTGTCTACTCTGCTGGAGGCTGTCCTGGGGAGCCCTGTACACCTGAGACCCCGGATGAAGTCAGGTCAATGGAGGAGTTTGCTTTAGTTGATGAGGACTGGGTTAGGGAGCCATTCAATAGTCTGGACATCCATAAATCCATGGGTCCAGATGGGATGCATCCGCGGGTGCTGAGGGAGCTGGCTGAAGTCATTGCTAGACCGCTCTCCATCATTTTTACCAAGTCTTGGGAAACGGGAGAGGTGCCTGAGGACTGGAGGAAAGCAAACGTCACTCCAGTCTTCAAAAAGGGCAAGAAGGAGGACCCGGGTAATTATAGACCAGTCAGCCTCACCTCTGTCCCTGGGAAAGTAATGGAACAGCTTATCCTTGGTGTCATCTCAAGGCATATCAAGGATAAGAGGGTCATTAGGGGCAGTCAGCATGGCTTTACCAAGGGTAAGTCATGCTTGACCAACCTCATAGCCTTTTATGAGAATGTAACAAGGTGGATGGATGATGGCAGGGCGGTGGATGTGGTCTACCTTGACTTCAGTAAAGCCTTTGACACAGTCTCCCACAGCATCCTCACAGCTAAGTTGAGGAGGTGTGGTCTAGACAATAGAGTAGTGAGGTGGGTTGCAAACTGGCTTAAGGGGAGAAGCCAGAGAGTGGTGGTCAATGGTGCGGAGTCTAGTTGGAGGCCAGTATCTAGTGGAGTGCCTCAGGGGTCAGTACTGGGGCCAATATTATTCAATATATTCATTAACAATTTGGACGAGGGAATTGAGTGTACTATCAGCAAGTTTGCTGATGACACTAAGCTGGGAGGAGTGGCTGGCATGTCAGAAGGTTTTGCTGCCATCCAGCGGGACCTGGACAGGCTGGAGAGTTGGGCGGGGAATAACCTGATGAAATTTAACAAGGGAAAGTGTAGAGTCCTGCATTTGGGCAGGAACAACCCCAGGTTCCAGTATAGGTTGGGAAATTACATATTAGAGAGCAGTGTAGGGGAAAGGGACCTGGGGGTCCTGGTGGACAACAGGATGACCGTGAGCCAGCACTGTGCCCTTGTGGCCAATGGCATCCTGGGGTGTATTACAAGGGGGGTGGTTAGGAGATCGAGAGAGGTCCTCCTTCCCCTCTACTCCGCCCTGGTGAGACCCCATCTGGAATATTGTGTCCAGTTCTGGGCCCCTCAGTTCAAGAAGGACAGGGAACTGCTGGAGAGGGTCCAGCGTAGGGCAACAAAGATGATTAAGGGAGTGGAGCACCTCCCTTATGAGGGAAGGCTGAGGGAGCTGGGTCTCTTTAGTTTGGAGGAGACTGAGGGGTGACCTTATTAATGTTTATAAATATATAAAGGGTGAGTGCCACGAGGATGGACCCAGACTCTTCTCAGTGGCAAACAATGATAGGACAAGGGGTAATGGGATCAAGCTGGAACACAAGAGGTTCCACTTAAATTTGAGAAGAAACTTCTCAGTGAGGGTGACAGAGCACTGGAACAGGCTGTCCAGGGAGGTTGTGGAGTCTCCTTCCCTGGAGACATTCAAAACCCATTTGGACATGTTCCTGTGCGACCTCACCTAGGCGTTCCTGCTCCAGCAGGGGGATTGGACTAGATGATCTTTTGAGGTCCCTTCCAATCCCAAACATACTGTGATACTGTGATACTTTTACCTTGCCTTGCCTTGCCCTTTTGCCTTGCCCTTTTGCCTTGTCTTGCCTTCTCCTTTTACCTTGCCTTGCCTTGCCTTCTCCTTTTACCTTGCCTTGCCTTGCCCTTTTGCCTTGCTCTTTTGGCTTGCCTTGCACTTTTGCCTTGCCTTTGCATGCCTTGCCCTTTTGCCTTACCTTGCCTGGCCTTGCCATTTTGCCTTGCATTGCCTTGCCTTGCCCTTTTGCCTTGCCTTTTCCTTTTGCTTTGCCCTTTTCCCTTGCCTTGCCTTGCATTGCCTTACCCTTTTGCCTTGCTTACCTTGCACTTTTGCCTTGCCCTTTTCCCTTGCCTTGCCCATTTACCTTGCCTCGCCTTCTCCTTCTCCCTTTCCATGCCTTGCCTTGCCTTTTGCCTTGCCTTTTCACCTTGCCTCACCTTCTCCTTCTCCCTTTCCATGCCTTGCCTTGCCTTTTGCCTTGCCTTTTCACCTTGCCTTGCCCTTTTGCCTTACTCTTTTGCCTGGCCTTGCACTTTTTCCTTGCCTTGCTATGCTCTGCCCTTTTGCCATACTTTGCCTGGCCTTGCCATTTTGCTTTGCCTTCCCTTGCCATTTTGTCTTGCCTTGTATTGCTTTGCTCTTTTGCCTTGCTTTGTTTTGCCTTTCCCTTTTGCCTTGCCTTGCCCTTTTACCTTTCCATGCCTTGCCCTTTTACCTTACTTTGCCTTGTTCTTTTGCCTTGCCTTACACTTGTTCCTTGCCTTGCCATGCCTTGCGCTTTTCCCGTGCTTTGCCTTGCTTTTTTGCATTTCCTTGCCTTTTTACCTTGCCTTTCTCTTCTGCCTTCATCTGTTTCCTTTCCTTTCCTTGCCCTTTAGCCTTGCCCTTTAGCCTTGCCTTGCCTTGTTCTTTTGCCTTGCTTTGCCTTGCCCTTTTGCCTTGTCTTCCTTTCCCCTTTTTCCTTGCCTTGCCTTGCCCTTTCGCCTTGCCCTTTCGGTTTGCCCTGCCCTTTTGCCTTGTCCTTTTGCCTTGCCTTGCTTTCCCTTGACCTTTTGCCTTGCCTCGCCTTGTCGTTTTGCTTTGCCTTGCCTTGCCCTTTTGCCTTGCCTTGCCTAGCCTTCCCCTTTTGCCTTGCCCTGCCCTGCCTTGCCCTTTTCCCCTGTTTTGTCGTCCCTTGCATTTCTGCCTTGCCTTGCCATTTCGCATTGCCTTGCCTTACCTTCTTCTTTTGAGTTGCCTTGCCTTGCTCTTTTGCCTTTCACTTTTGCCTTGCCTTGCCCTTTTGCCTTGCTTGCCTTTCCTTGCCCTTTTGCCTTGCCTTGTTTTGCTTTGAACTTTTGCCTTGCCTTGTCTTGCATTTTCTTTTTTGCCTTGCCTTGTTTTGCTTTGAACTTTTGCCTTGCCTTGTCTTGCATTTTCTTTTTTGCCTTGCCTTGCCTTGCCTTGCTCTTTTCTCTTACCTTGCCCTGCCCTTTTACCTTGCCCTTTTGCCTTGCCCTTTTGCCTTGCCTTGCACTTTTGCCTTGCCTTCTTGTGGCAGGATGCAAACCCCCCTCTCTCTCCCTCCCTCCTTCAGTATCGAAGGAGTAGGCACATCTCCCTCTCTCTCTGCTACTTGAGGCTAACAGCTTCTTTTGTTTGGCCCCAGAGCACCCTGGCCAGGGCCATTAGGAGAAGGGAGTGTCAAGGTGCCAGTGAGCCACTGGGCACCTGCGGCCAGTGTGGGTGATGTTTGGAAGTTTCAGGGGCACTCCACAGCCAGGGTGGGGGTGCAGAGAAGCTTCTGGATTGCCTACAGTCAGATCTGATCAGCCTATATAAAAAACGGGATTCTCGTCAAGACTCCGCCCATTGTCGCGGGTCTCTTGGAGCACGAGCAGGATGCTGCCGCCGAGAGCCTCCCTCCCCCGGATGGAGACTCCGCTTGCCTTGCCGCCACGTGTGTGAGTAAAACTTCTCGCAGGATTGAGAGTATATTTATACTTTCCATGCACATATGCACGTGTAATTTTCCGTGCACATTTGCACGTGTAACTTTCCGTGCTCAACACGAGCACGTGTCTAAATTATTTCCTCGCACAATCGTGGGTGTATTTTCCTCCCGTGCTTCCACATAAGCACATGTAATATTCTGTGCACATTTGCACGTGTATTAACCCTCCCAGGATTGCGAGTGTATTATAAATTTACCCTCGCAGAATCGCGAGTGTACACTTTCCGTACTCACTACGAGTATGTGTATCTCTTTAAAAATAATCCCACACCATGTTTAGGCAAGTGTGTATTCCTCTCGGACTCAGGGGCAGCTCCAGCATTATTTTGGGTGAAGCTACGTGCATGCACTCTGTGGACCGCCTGTTTTATTAGTTACTGCCCCTTAATAATTTTCCTCAGCTGATATCTGAACCTGTATTTAAGTCACTTTTGGAGTGCTAAAGCCCTGTTTCTCACCGGTTTAATAAAAGTTCTTTTGGACCCTGTTGTCCCTTGAACTAACCTTGGGATGCCTCCGTGACACTTCTCTTGCCTTGCCCTTTTACCTTACCTTGCATTGCCCTTTTGCCTTGCCTTGCCTTCCCCTTTTGCCTTGCCTTGCCTTCCCCTTTTGCCTTGCCTTGTCTTGCTTTGCCCTTTTACCTTGCCCTTTTGCATTGCCCTTTTGCCTTACCTTACTGGTCTTGCCATTTTGCCTCGCATTACATTGCCTTGTCCTTTTGTCTTGCCTTGCCTTCCGCTTTTGAGTTGCCTTGCCTTGCTTTGAATTTCCCTTTTGCCTTGCCTTGCATTCCCTTGACCTTTTGCCTTGCCTTCAATTACCCTTTTGCCTTGCCTTGTCTTGTTCTTTTTCCTTGCCTTGCCTTGCCCATTTGCCTTGCCTTGCCCATTTGCCTTGCCTTGCCCTGCCTTTTCTTTACCCTTTTCCCTTGTTTTGCCTTGCATTGCCTTACTCTTTTGCCTTGCTTACCTTGCGCTTTTCCCTTGCCTTGCCCTTTTCCCTTGCCTTGCCCTTTTCCCTTGCCTTGCCTTTTTGCCTTGCCTTGCCATGCTTTGCTCTTTTGCCTTGCCTTTTTACCTTGCCTTGCCATGCTTTGCTCTTTTGCCTTGCCTTGCCTTGCCCTTTTGCCTTGCCTTGCCTTGTTCTTTTGCCTATCCTTGCCTTGCCTTTTTGCCTTGCCTTTCTTTTTCCTTTTTCCTTGCCTTGCCTCGACTTTCCCCTATTTCCTTACCTCGCCTTACCTCTCCCTTTTGACTTGCCTTGCATTGCCCGTTTGCCTTGTTTTGCTTTCCCTTGCCATTTTGTCTTCCCTTGTCTTGCTTTGCTCTTTTGCCTTGCCTTGCCCTTTTGCCTCGCCTTGCCTTGCCCTTTTGCCTCGCTTTGCCTTGCCTTGTCCTGCTTTGCCTTGCCCTTTTGCCTTGCCTTACCATTTTGCTTTGCCTTTCCTTGCTTTTTTGCATTGCGTTGCCTTTGTTTCCCCTATTTCCTTGCCTTGCCTTGCCTTTCCTTACCTTTTTGCCTCGCCTTTCCTTGTTTTGCTCTTTTGCCTTGCCCTTTTACCTTGCCTTGCCCTTTTGCCTTGCCTTACTTTTTTGCCTTGCCTTGCTTTTTTGCCTTGCCTTGCCCTTTTGCCTTCCCTTGCCTGTTGGAAAGTAAAATGTGGGAAAGCAAGATGTGCGGTTCCAGCCACCTGGATGATAAAGGAAGATCAATACTAACGTGACCATCTGGACGTAGAAGACATAATACTTACATAATAATATATGAAGGGCCTTGGACAGATTACTTTGAAGTACGTTTCTCGTACTTGTAAAAAGTTATAGCCCAGAATAGTGAGAATGGTATCTCGGGCCGGATAACCACCCCCAAGTGCATGAGATGTGTAAATGTCTTTGGGCCTGGTCTGTGAATGAGTGGAAAAAACAAGTGAGACAAACATCACATGAGTTTAGTGGAAAAGCACCTTTTTGTAAACATCTTACTCCAGGTCTGTACCTGTAAATCCTATAAATTGTCAATGGTGAATAAAGAAGGCAGCCTAGACCTCGGTCAGCTCTCGGTTTGGCCAGGTTCTGCGCTCCTTCCTGAACAAGATCTCTGCCTCTGCGTGAATTTCTGTCTGTGTCCTGCTATGCATCGTTCCTAATCGCCGCAGTGACCAACAAAGACCAACAGGATTTACGGGGCCTGACAGATCCTGACAGACCCTGACATAGCCTGTCAGAAACTTACAGAGCGTGCAAGAGCCACACAGAGCCCGAACAAACCCGAGAGAGCCCAACAGAGATTGACAAAGCTTAAGAGAGTCCACCAGGGCCTGACAGCAGGGTTTGTCAAATCTCCTGATAGAGAACGATAGAGACCGGCAGGACCTGACAGGGTCTGACAAAGTGCGACAGAGACTAAAAGAACTCAACAAAGCATTACAGAGCCTGACAGGCTTTGACACAGCTTGACAGAGACTTACAGATCTTGACAGAGCCCGACAGGGCAAGACAGAGCTTGAAAGTGCCCATCCAAACCTGACAGGAACTGACAGAGCCCAACTAAGCCCGACCATGCCCAACAAAGCTTGACAAGGCCCAGCATAGCCAGATAAAGCATGAGAGAGCCCTCCAGAGCATGACAGATCCTGACTGAGCCCGAGAGTGACCAGCAGTTATTGACAAAGCCACAGAGAGACTGACAGGGCCTGAAGGAGCCTGACAAAACCTGACAGAGATTGACAGAGTCCTACAGAGCCTTAAAGGGGTTTACAGAGCCCCACATGTCCTGACAGAAGCCATCAAAGCCTGATGGAGACTGACAAAGCCTGACAGGGAACAAAAAACCCCAAAAAAGCCCAACACTGCCCAACAACGCTTGACAGGGCCTGACAGAGCCCAACAAATCCCAACAGAGCATTAGCAGGCCCCACAGAGTCAGACAGAGGACGACTAAGCCCGATCGAGCTCATTGCAGCCCAAAAACACCATAGAGAACCCGACGTAGATAGATAGATAGAGCCTGTCATGGCCTAAAAGACTTGTACACAGTTTGACAAGGCCCTTGCCAGGCCCTGCCGGGCTCTATAATTCTCTGTCCCGAGCTGTCAGAATTTGTCGAACCCTATTGAGCTGTGCTGGGCTCTGTCAGGCCCTAGTGGGCCCCTTCTAGCTTTTTCGTGCTCTGTTGGGGTCTGCCAGGATTTTTCGGGCTCTATGAGGCTCTTGAGGGCTCTGTCAGTCCCTGGCAATCTCTCTCCTATTCTATCTAAATCTTCCAGGTCCTGTAGGGCTCTGTCGGGTTTTATTGGGCCCTGTCGTGCTCTGTAATGCGCTCTCAGGTTCTGTAAGCATCTGTCGAGATTTCTTGGGCCCTGTCATGCTCTGTCAGGTCCTGTCGGGTTCTGTCAGGCTCTGTTGGGATCTGTTGGGCTTTCTCAGGCTTTGTTGTGTTCTATTGTGCCATATCAGGCTGTTTTGGGCTTTTTTGGGGCATGTAGGACACTGTCAATCTGTGTCATGGCCTGTCGGGCTCTATCAGGCCTTTTCAAGCTCTGTCCAGGTCTTTTAGGCTGTGACGGGCTCTGGCGGGCCCTATCAGGCTTTTTCAGGCTCTGTCATAGTGTTTGGAGCACTGTCACGTTTTATCTGTTTCTGTTGGGCCTTGTCGAGCTTTGCTGCATACTGTCGGGCTTAGTTGGGCTCTGTCAATTCCTGCCAGGTTCTGTTGGGCTCTTTCAACCTCTGTCTGGCCCTGTCATGCTCTGTCAGGCCCTGGTGGGCTCTGTCAAGCTTTGTCGAGCTTTGTTGGGCTCTCTCAGGTTTTTTTGGGCTTTGTGTGGCTCTTACATGCTCTGTCAGTTCCTGGTGGTCTCTGTGGGGTTCTGTTGTGCTCTGTCAGGCCCTGTCGAGTTCTGTCAGGATCTGTTGGGATCTTCAGGCTTTTTCAGGCTTTATCGGGTTCTGTCGGGACATATCAGTCTTTGTCAGGCTCTGTCGGGCTTTCTAGGGGTCTATCGGGCTCTGTCAGGCCATGTCCAGGTTTGTGGAACTATGTCATGTTTTGTCAGCCTCTGTTGGGTATTGTCAAGCTCTGTCAGGCTCCACTGGGCACTGTTTGGCTCTTTCAAGCTTTGTTGAGCTCTGTTGGGCTCTGTCAGGTTCTGTCAGGATCTATCAGGCTTTGTTGAGCTCTGCTGGGTTCTGTCAAGCCCTGTTGGGTTCTGTCAGGACCTTTCGGGATCTGTAAGGCCTTGTCAAACTGTCAGGCCCTGTGAGACTGTGTTGCTCTCAGTCAGGCTTTCTCTGATTCTGTTGCTTTCCTTCAAGCTTTGTCGTGCACTGTTGGGCTTAGTTGGGCTCGGTCAGGTTCTGATGGGCTCTTTCAAGTTCTTTCAAGTTCTGTCAGGTTCTGTCAGCCTCTGTTGAGATCTGTAAGGCTCTATCAAGCTGTGTCAGACCCTGTCAGGCTCTGTAATGCTTTGTGTGGGAGATTTGAGGAATTTGGATCTAGGAAAATGGAATAATGGATTGATGTTTAATATACTGTTTTTTAACATCTGTAAATTGCAAAAGGTAAATGGGGCTGAGGAATGTAACGACTGTTGAGCTAATTGGAATTGCGTATAAAGTGCATTATGTTTGGAATGAAATGGGAAAACAAAAAAGCAAAATATCCCACGCCTGTGCTTGAACATAAATTTCAGGCCTGTGTCAAGCTACAAGATAAACTCAGCTCATTGTAACTGAGGAGTTTGCCAGAGCCTCCCAGTTCACACCAGCAATTACGTCACCTTCGTCACCTTGTCTGTATCTAAACTGCAGCAAGAAAAAAAAAAAAAAAAAAAAAAGAAAAACCTGTCTGTCTGCTTTTAAAGCAATGAAAGGGGGGTTTTTGGTTTTCTCTCCCCCCACTGCAGAGATGTTGTAATACTGACTGGAGCAGTCTGAAAGTGAAGTTTAAAGGCATCCCTGGCAGATCTGTAGTTCTCATGAAACTGGGAAATTAAACCTAAAATTTGTTAATAGACTTATTCTGTGGTAACTAGTTTTACAAGACTTCTTAGTAAATTCACCGTGATAGTTTTTGAGATCGTGAGAAAGAATGAAAGAAAGGCTGCATTTTGAGACCAATGGAATGCCAAATTTGGAACAAAGTTTTACAATACAAATTCTTGTATTTGCCAGAAAGCCCTATACCTCTCTTGGGTCAAGATTTGTTAAGTAAATTGTAAGCTCAAATAACATTTTCTGAGAATTCTGTTTAGTTGCATGTCCTACAAGAAGCTGCTTGGATGGTGCAGATCTACTTGTGCAAGTGAGAAATCTCCAAGGAAATTCTGCATGCTGTATTTCCACTAATATGAACAGCCAATATTTTGATAAAGCAAATACTACACTGATAGATCTGAAACAAGACTTCGATTCGGTAAGGGAAAACAATATCCAATAAATATGACAGCCAAAATGGAGTTAGAAAGATCAATGAATAAATTTATGACAACCTTACAGGCTGATTGCATTCGATTCGACTTGCAGATTTGTCTATTTACAGCTACAACATAGAAACAACCTATGGCTATTGTGGGACAGTATAATGAGATTGCTAACAGATTGATATACCGATTGTTACTCTGATCAAGAAATGCAGGGAATGAATTCAAGTCTTAATAGGCCATGATCGTTTTGTCTTATATGTACCATTTGTGAAATTTAATTCTGATTTTTTTATTTGCAATCTATGTCCTTGTAAATTGCACTAGCTAGTTTTCTTAACAGCACAGCTTTTGGCATGCATAAATGTAAATTGATGCAGAACCTGCAAGTCTTGAACATCAGGTCACAGACCATACTTGTATTTGGTCTGATCCTGCATACTTGCACAGTTTTTGTTGATGGTTCTGGGAAGTTTCATAAAGCTGTAGTGGTCTGGCGTGAAGATAACATTTGGCATCATTCTGTAAAAATTATTGAAGGTTCAACCCAATTAGTAGAACTTGGCACAGCTTTACATTACTTAGAGATTTTTAAGGAGGAACCTCTAAATTTGATTTGTGATTCTGAGTATGCAGTCAAGGTCCAACGCACGTATCTGATTCCGAACTGTTTTTTGGTGTTTTTTTTGTTTTTTTTTTTTTTGTTTGGTTTGTTTTTGGTTTTGGTTTTGTTTTGTTTTGTTTTTGTTTTTATTTAAAGAGAAGGGGGGAAGTGACTGCACTACTCCATATCACAGACTGAGCAAAGCATTGTATGTTTTGAACTTTTTACGCCTCCCCCAAGGGCTCGATATTCCACCTATGATTCGCCACGGAACAAGTTTAAAAGGCCATCTGACAGACTTTAGGGAAAATCAGTGTCAGGTCAAAGTGCACAATGGTGTTACAGGTGAATGGGCAGGTCCTTTCCAATTAATAACTTGGGGAAAAGGTTATGCTTGTGTCATTACAGGCCAAGGATCGAAGTGGATTCCTGCAAAATGGGTCAAGCCATGGCTGAATAAAGACAACAAAGATTCAACAGATGCAGACGGACAGGAGGGAGATAAGTTGTAAGGACTGTTTCAGATGTAAACCGTAAATCCTAACTCAGTGTTATAGATTCTCACAGACCTGGTAGTCTAAAAGCCTATTAGTTAGCAGGTGGTGTACCTTCTGTGGAGAATGGCAATTTGAACAAACAGCAGGAGAGCCAAAAGGGAGATATTACACTTAGATAGTCAATGCAAAGATGAGGTAAAATTATGGGGCGTTCCTACCATAGTATCTACGACACTCTTTCTCCCTAGTCTAGCAGCTGGTAAAGCTTTAGGAGACCTATCAAAGTTAAACTATTGGTCTTTTAAACAGGCTAATCTAACTTCTGAGATACTAACTCATTTAATAGTAGATGTTGATGGTATTAGGCATGCTACTCTACAAAATTTGCAGTTATAAATCTTTTACTTTTAACGCTAGGTCATGGTTGTGAAGAATTTGATAGAATGTGTTGTATTTACTTGTCTGATCCTTCTGAATCTATTCATAGTACTTCAGACAAACTAAACCAGCACGTTAATAAGATGGTCATAGTAGAATTAGGGTTTGACAAATGGTTTAAATCTTGGGAATAGGTGGGTAGTTGTTTCATCTTAGGAAGTAAAGCTTAACTGCATTATATGCAATTGTAGTTATGTTGTTAATCATGTGTTGTATGTTGCAGTGTATTTCAAAGATGGTTCAGCGTGCTGTACACAGGCCTGGCTGGTTCAAGAACAAAAAGGGGAAATTGTGGGAGATTTGAGGGATTTTCTTGAAGTTAATGTGTGGATGGGTTTCTATTACATGGAGATTTGTTATTGAACTAGTCAGGTCTAAAGGAATTTCAAGGCCATCTTGGAAAGCTGAAAACACGATGTAAATCAACAGACCTAGCAGCAGTGAGTCTCGGGCGCATGGACAGCTCGTGAACATAGACAAAATACAATCAGTTAACATAAGCGTGGAGCGTGGATGCGGGATCAGGAAATAAGTGCCTATATAAGGAGGCTTGTTTCTGTAATAAATTTGCTTCGCTTGAATTCATATTGGATTATGTGGAGTCCATGATAATTTGCCCTCGCATTTTGTTGAGCTCTTTTAGACTCTGTCACACTTTGTCAGCCTCTGTAAGGTCCTGCCGTGCTCTATCGTTCGCTATCAGGCTCTGTCAGGACTTGTTGAACCCTGCTGAGCTGTGTTGGGCTCTGGCAGGTCCTGTTGTGTTCTGTCAGGCCCCGGTGGGCACTGTCAAGGTTTGTCAAGTTCTGTTGGGATCTCTCAGGTTTTGTCGGGCTCTGAGTGGCTCTTGCGTGCTCTGTCAGTTCCTGGTGGGATCTGTCAGAATCTGTCAGGATCTTTCAGGCCCTGTAAACTCTGTTGGGATTTGTTGGACCCTGTCGTGCTCTGTTAGGCCCTGTCGGGTTCTGTCAGGAGCTGTTGGGATCTGTTGGGCTTTCTCAGGCTTTATCCATCTCTGTCAGGCTTTCTCAGGCTTTGTCGGGTTTTTTGGGGCATGAAAGGAACTGTCTAGCTGTATCATGCCCTGTCAGGCTCTGTCGGGTCTTGTCAAGCTCTATCCAGGTCTTTTAGGTTGTGACGGGCTCTGTCTATCTATGTCGGGCTGTGATGGGTTCTATCAAGCTTTGTCAGCTTCTGTCTGACTCTGTGGGGCCTGCTCGGGCTCTGTCGGGTTTTATTGGGCTCTGCCAGGCCCTGTCAAGCATTGTTCGGCAGTGTTGGGCTTTTTTGATCCCTGTCGGGCTTTGACGGCTTCTGTCAGGACATGTGGGGTTCTGTAAGCCCCTTTCGGACTCTGTCTACCTCTGTCGCGATCTCTCAGGCTCTGTTGGGCTTTGTCAGGCTCTGTCAGGTTCTGTAGAGCTCTGTCAATCCCTGTCAGGTATTGCCAGGCTCTTTCAGGCCCTGTTGGTCTCTGTGTGGCTTTGTCGAGAACTGTCAGTCTTTCTCGGGCTCTGTCAAGTTCCTTTGGAGTCTTTCTGTCCTACAAGGCTTTGTCAGGCTCTGTAAAGCCCTGTCATACTCTGTCAGGCCTTGTCAGCCTCTGTCAGGTTCTGTCGGGCTTTGTCAGGCTCTGTCAATCCCCGTCGGGGTCTGTCAGGCTTTGTCAGGCTATCTCGGACTTTCTTGCCCTTTGTCTGTCTTTGTGGGGTTCTGTCAGGCTTTCTCGGGATATATCAGGCTCTGTCAGGCCATGTCAGGTTTTGTAAGGATCTGTAGGGTGTTGTCGGGTGTTGAGGAATGGCTTAAAGATAAGGGACATGGATCTGCAGACCGGTTGTATGAGCAGAGCCCATTTTGAAGACTTCAGTACAAGTAGTAAGGTTAGGCCGCGGTGGGAACCGCTGACTGTTTCAGTAAAATCAGCAAGGTCACTGAGACCTTGGCAGAGTTTCACAAACAGCTTTCAAAAGCACTACAATGTAGAATAAGCATAGCTAGCAGCTGCAAGTAGGAGGACCATGCAAATGTACTGTTAGAGTTTAAGCCAATTAGTAGGTGACAGGTATGCATAATTATCGTGAACTGTATAAGTATATGCTATTCGGGCTAATAAATCTA
This sequence comes from Patagioenas fasciata, assembly GCF_037038585.1. Classification (NCBI taxonomy): domain Eukaryota; kingdom Metazoa; phylum Chordata; class Aves; order Columbiformes; family Columbidae; genus Patagioenas; species Patagioenas fasciata. The sequence goes on from NC_092559.1 coordinate 4,197,036, forward strand.
ACTATGCTTTATCACTCATATTGAGTCAACCTGCGTGTTCCTCCACCGCTCAAAAGTGGCACCCGAATGGGGAGCTGAAGTTTCCACTCGGAGCGGCGGATGCAGAGAAGCACCGGTTAGCAGCAAACCGGGGGGCAAAGGTCGACTGAACACTGTTCAACGCGGCGTGTCGTTCCGAAGCCCAGACCATCCAAAAGGGGTCTGCCATCTGCAGGAGCTACTGGAAGGGCTGCCACAAGGTTAACTGGGATAATAAGGATCATTAGGTTAATGAGGATAACCATGATAATGAAGATAACGAAGATAATAAGGATTACAAGGATTGCAAAGATAAGACAGATTACAAAGATAGCAAAGATAACAAGGATAATGGGAAAGGTTGCAGCGCCGGCCAGTGACATGGATTTTAAGGTAACCCTAAATTTATTACAGTGCTTTTTAGAAAAGTGGGGTGTAGATCGTATTAAACAATTACCGGGGTTGGTTTCGTTAGGAAAAGTGAAAGGGTGTTTTGAAAATCCTGATTCCCTTTTTGAGGTCAGCGAGTGGCAAAAATACAGTGATGTTTTATGGGATATGGTAATAGACGATGATAAAACCGTGAAAAGACTTATGAAATCGTGGCGCAAAGTAGTTAATACTATTAAAAGATATAAGTTAGAGAAAAACTTGGCAGCAGTAGCCTCTGAACGCTTAGTGGGGGATGTACCCACAGCGGGCCGTTTGTCTATCAGAGACGATCATATTCCTGTGCCTGCTATTGGGTGTCCCATCCCAGTGAGTCATGGCCTAAGGGGGTGGAATGCGGAACCTCCCCCATCAGTGCCCCCGCGATCTAGTGACTACCCTGCAGAACCCTCTGCCCCCCCACCTCCTAAAGCGGAGGAGGAGGGAATTGAGCGTTCCTCAAATAAAGTGAAAGAAAGCATTAATAAATATGTAGCTTCAGTTCACATGGGTCATCCTATAATGACTCCTGTGAATTAGAAAAATATTATGAGACAAGCAGCGGAAGAAAGACAATTTGACGTTGCTAGTAGCATTTCTGAAAGTCTTGCATTCCCGATAAGGTATGAGGTAGGGAATGATGAACAGATGTATGGCATGCATAACTCATTAGACTGGAAGTTGTTATCACAGTTAAGGAGTACTGTGAATGAGTCCGGATTACATGGTGAGCCTACAAAGCAATTGCTGAATTATATATGGGGAGGAACTGTTTTGTGTCAGGAAGATATTAAAGGAATTGTTAGAATGATTATGACTCAGTCGCAGCTTTTATTGTGGCAGGCAAATTGGCAGCGCTATTGTGAAGTATCTTGTCACCAGCCTCGACAGCGAGGTGATCCCCTTTCGGGGGTTACAATTGAGCAATTAATGGGGATGGGCAGATATGCTACCGTAGATGCACAAATTCAGTTGGGACCAGATATTTGTTTGGAGGCAATGCGAACAGCGCGGCTAGCAATCGCAGCAGTCAAAACAAACCCTCCCTCACCATCATATATGTCAATAAAGCAAGGCAGAGATGAGACTTTTGCGCAGTTCATAGACAGAGTAACTGCAGTCATAGATCAGTCTGATGTACAAGACTGGATGAAGCCAGCCTTGTTGAGGCAGTGTGTTTTAGAAAATACTAATCCTTCCACAAAATCCATTATATTAATGCTGCCAGGAGACGCTACCATAGAACAGATGTTAGAACGCATGAGCAGAGTGCCAGTAGGACCCCAGGCTATGCTAGTGGAAGCAGTGCAGGAGTTAGGAAAAGATCTTATACAAGTACAGCAGCATTCACTCTGCCGTCAATTAACAAGGAGTCGCCTGCTCAACGATTCGAATGGACAGTTTTCCCACAAGGAATGAAAAATAGTCCTACGTTATGCCAACTTTTTGTAGATAATGCATTGCGTCTAGTCCAGGCTGCATGGCCCAAAGCAGTGATGTACCATTATATGGACGATATACTAGTAGCTCAAGAAGGCCCCTTTACTGAACAACAACGGTACTTTTTATCGCAGGCTTTAGAACAGGAGGGACTGGTAATTGCTCCGGAAAAGATTCAAACAACAGCCCCATGGAAGTATCTAGGTTGGCAAATATCAGATTCACAAATTCGGCCTCAGAAACTGGAAATAAAGACTGACATCCGTAGGCTACATGATGTCCAAAAACTGATGGGTGACCTACAATGGCTAAGGCTGGTAGTAGGAATTTCTACTGATGACCTTGATGTTTTATGGTCTCTGTTGCAGGGGGTTGATCCAGCTAAACCTGTATGTCTGTCCTCACAACAAAGAGAGACCCTTCAACGCATTACAGAACAAATCACTCAACGCTGAGTTAGTCGACGTGACCCAGATATTCCTGTGGATCTGACCATTCTCAATGGGCCCTCTCAACTCATAGGTGCACTGACACAGTGCAAAAAGAAAAAGGGGGAAAAGGTTCTAGTTTTAGAATGGTTGTATACAAAGCTGCAACCACAGAAAACGCTACAACAAAAGACTGAAAATTTAGCTGAATTGGTCAGGAAAGGCAGAACACGCATTTTACAAATTACAGGATCTGAACCGGGAATTATTAGGTTGCCCATAAAAAGAGAAATGTTAAAATGGTGTATTCGACAATCAGAAGAACTTCAGATCAGCTTGCTATCAACAGCAAATGACATTGTAGTAGATTCTGTTAAGTCATCAACCCTTCAGTGGATTAGCCAAAACAGTTGGATCATGCCATCCAAAAGAAGTGAAACGCCCCTACCTAATGCGATCACGGCATTCACGGATGCGGGAAGAAAGTGGCGACGTGCAACTGTCACCTGGATAAGCAGGGGGGTGTGACACCACCACATCCTTTCAGCTGCGCCGGGAGACTCGCTGCAAACGTTGGAACTAGCTGTGGTGGTATGGGCTGTCCTTCGGTGGCATGATCAGGACCTCAACGTTGTAACTGATTCACTTTACGTTGCTGGAATTCTCCAAAGAATAGAAGATGCCAGACTCAAGGAAGTTCGGAATCCTCGCCTTTACGAACTCTTTCGTCAACTACAATCTGCACTCCGACAGAGATGACATCCGTATGCAGTCATCCACATAAGGAGCCATATGTGGTCGGAGGGCTTAGGTGAAGGAAATTACAGAGCTGATCAACTAGTAGCGTTCACGGTGCCGCTAAATGACTTTGTTAAAGCGCGAGAGGCACATAGTATTTTTCATCAGAATGCTAAAGGACTAAGGAAGCAGTTCAATATTTCAACAGAAGAAGCCAGAGGAATAGTAAGAGCTTGTCCGGAGTGCAGTCATCATGGGCCAGGCCTAGGCCTAGGAGTTAACCCCAGAGGTTTAGGTCCATGTGAAATCTGGCAAATGGATGTTACTCACGTACCAGAGTTTGGTAGACTTAAATATTTACATGTCACAGTAGATACATACAGTCATTCTGTATGGGCAATGCCCCAAGCAGAAGAGAAAGCTGGGCATGTGATCCGCCATTTAACAAGTTGCTTTGCAGTAATGGGAGTCCCTCAAAAGCTAAAAACAGACAATGGGCCAGCTTATATTAGTGAAAAAATGAGAAAATTTTGCCAAATGTGGGGGGTCACACACACCACCAGTATCCCTCACTCTCCAACAGGACAAGCTATTGTAGAACGGACTAACCAAACTTTAAAAGGATACTTGAAAAAATTCCAAGATCTTAGAGATGTCCAAGAAAGAGTCTCAAAAACCTTATTTGTGATGAACTATCTGTGTATATTTGGAGAATCTGAGATACTGCCAGTGAAACGCCATTCTGGAGTTCCTGATATTACGAAAAAGCCGGTCATGAAAGTGTATTACAGAGACTTATCCACAGGAAAATGGGAAGGGCCTGTAGAAGTACAATTAATTGGTAAGGGTTACATGTGTGTTCTTACCCCCTCAGGACCACAGTGGATTCCCGCTCAATGGACCAAAACAGCTGTAGACAACTCTTCTTCAACTGCGTCTGGATATAAAAGGGCTTAAATGAGACATTTTTAGCAGCTGCTGAGAGATAAGTGGACAATGGGTTGCCAAGTTATTATTGTAGCCATATGTATTTGTGTAGCTAGAGGTTTTATATCAAGATCGCTTTTTGACCCTTGGGAAAATGTATGGGTAACTCTTGGGAGAGTTGGAAATACTACTACCTTCTGTGCAAGCTTGGCGACGCCAAGCGCACCTTTTGTTACTTGCTTAGTCGGTGTACCACTAAATGACAGTTCATATGGTCAGTTTAAACAATCACTCTCTGAGCATCAGCAAAAATGGAACCGTCCCAGCCTGGGAGAGTCTGAGTTCAGAGACTTTCTCAGTCAACGTTCAGGCTGGGAAAAGCTCCCTGAGGGTCCTGAACCACAGGAAATGGAGTTAGTAGATTCTTTAAATGCTTCTTACTGTATTTACCTTAAGAGCTCAAAAACCAAATGCACACTAGGTGGAAATTGGCACTGCAATCTCATGTCAACTCCAGTCTCCCCAATAGGTAATGAGATACAATGGGAAAGCCAGTGGTGTCGGGAGATTTTGTAAAACAGAACTCATCCAGCCGAAGTCCCCCATTTCCCTAAACGCTTACCTGCAGGGTGGTTTCTTATTTGTGGCAATCGTGCCTGGAATGGTATCCCGGCCAAAGGTATAGGGGGGTCTTGTACAATTGGCCAACTCAGTCTTGCTTTGTCACATCATCATCCAAACAAATCAAACCCAGTGAGATGGAAGAGAGGTTTAACTCAAACCCTTGCCAACACCTGTGATGACAATGTTCAGCTCTGGAATAAATTGGAAGTAATTTTTCATCCCTTTTTGTCCCAGGTGTTGCTGCATCTCAAGCCCATCGAAATCTAGAAACACTTTCTTGTTGGGTTGTAAAACAGACCAATCTCACCAGCAGGGTGCTATCAGATTTAGCAGACAGCATAACCACAGTACAGCATGCTGTGCTGCAAAATCGAATGGCCATTGATTTTTTGCTCTTAGTCCACGGGCATGGGTGTGAGGAGTTTGATGGTCTCTGTTGTATGGACCCAGAAGATAAATCAAAATCAATCCATAAGGAAATTCAACAATTTATGGACCACACCCAGAAGATTAAAGAAGATATAGGGCTTTTCAGCTTGGAGGGGTTAACAAATTGGTTAGGGTTAAAAGGGTGGTTTAAGAGCTTTTTGCAAAGTGTGTTGCTTATCTTAGTTATAGTAGCTATAGGGTTATTGTGTTTAAGCTGTGCTCTCTCTTGCTTTAGAAGAATGTTTGAACAAATAGCGAATCAGGCTCTACTCATACAAAAAGAAAAGGGGGAATTGTTGAGGAATGGCTTAAAGATAAGGGACATGGATCTGCGGACCGGTTGTATGAGCAGAGCCCATTTTGAAGACTTTAGCACAAGTAGTAAGGTTAGACCGCGGTGGGAACCGCTGACTGTTTCAGTAAAATCAGCAAGGTCACTGAGACCTTGGCAGAGTTTCACAAACAGCTTTCAAAAGCACTACAATGTAGAATAAGCATAGCTAGCAGCTGCAAGTAGGAGGACCATGCAAATGTACTGTTAGAGCTTAAGCCAATTAGTAGGTGACAGGTATGCATAATTATCGTGAACTGTATAAGTATATGCTGTTCGGGCTAATAAATCTAACTATGCTTTATCACTCATATTGAGTCAACCTGCGTGTTCCTCCGCCGCTCAAAGTCGGGTTGTTCAGTGTTGTCATGCTCTCTCAGGTTCCATTGTGCGCTTTTAGGCTCTTTCAAACTTTGTTGGGCTGTGTCAGGCTCTGTACTGTTTTGTTGAGATCATTCAAGCTCTTTCGCAGTTTCTTGGTCTCTGTCAGGCCCTGTTGGACTCTATAGGGCTTTCCTGCCCTTATTCAGGCTTTGTCGGGTTCTGCCGGGTTTTGTTGGGCTCTGCCAGGGCCTACTAATCCTGACATGGCCTGACAGTACTTAATAGACCTTGAGAAAGCCTAACGGAGCCCGAAAAGCCTGAATAGGGGCAAGAAAGGCTGACTAAGCTTGACAGAGCCCGACAGGGATCGAAAAAGCCTGACAAAGCCTGACAACTCAAATGTCAAGGTTTAAGGCAAGGCGGCAATAAACCATGGCAGACACTCCCTGTTACCCCCTATACCTCCTGCCACCCCTTTTCTTTACAAAGACTGACAAAACCTGAAAAAGCATGACAGGGCTTTACAGAGCCTGAAAAAGCCTAGTGAGGCTTGACAAAGCTCAAAAGAGCCTGACAGAGCCAAAAAGAGACCTACAGATGTAGACAAAGTCATGCAGAGACCGACAGGGCCTGAAGGAGCCTGACAAAACCTGACAGGGATTGACAGAGCCCTGCAGAGCCTGACAGAGCCTGACAAACCCAACAGTGCCTGACAGATCGCAACAGACACCGACAGAGCCCGTAATGAGCTTACAGAGCCCCATAAGTCCTGACAGAAGCCGTCAAAGCCCGATGAAGACCGACAAAGCCCGACAGGGATCAAAAAAGCCCAACAAAGCCCAACACGGACCAACAATGCTTCACAAGGCGTGACAGAGCCCAACATGGATGGTTGTGGATGGGTTTCTGTTAGATGGAGATTTGTTATTGAACTAACCAGGCCCAAAGGAATTTCAAGGCCACCTCAGAAAGCTGAAAAAAGGGCCTGCTGTGGGTTTGAGGTAGTTCTGCAATAAGAGGGCATCAGCATGACGAAAATCAACGGACCTATTAGCAGTGAGACTCCAGTGCGTGGACAGCTCGTGAACATAGATTATATCTGTCATGGAGGCATCCCGAGGCTAGTTTAAGGGACAACAGGGTCCAAACCAACTTTTATTAAACCGGTGAGAAACAGGATTTTAGCACTCCAAAAGTGACTTAAATATAGGTTCGGGTATCAGTTGAGGAAAATTATTAAGGGGCAGCAACTAGTACAACAGGCGGTCCACAGAGTGCATGCACGTGGCTTCACCCAAAACAATGCCGGAACCACCCTCGAGTCCCAGAGGAGTACACACTTGCCTGAACACGGTGCGGGATTATTCTTAAAGAGATACAGGTAAAGCGTACGCTCGCGATTCCACGAGGGTAAATTTATAATACACTCGCGATTGTGCGAGGAAATAATTTAAAGTACGCGTGCAAATGTGTACGGAATATAAATACACTCGCAATTGTGCGAGGAAATAAAGTTATACGTGCTTGTATTAAGCACGGGAAGTTACACGTGCATATGTGCACGGAAAGGATAAATATACTCGCAATCTTGCACACGTGGCGGCAAGGCAAGCAGAGTCTCCATCCCGGGATGGGGGGGGCTCTCGGCGGTAGCATCTTCAGCTCGTGCTCCGAGAGACCGGCGACAATGAGCCCCGTCTCGACGAGAGAGTCCCGTTTTTATAGGCTGATCAGACCTGACTGTAGGCATTTTAGAAGCTTCTCTGCACCCCCACACTGTGTGTGGGGTGGCCCTGAAGCCTCCAAACATCCCCCACACTAGTCACAGGTGCCCAGCGGCTCACTGGCGCCTCAGCAATCCCTTCTCCTAATGGCCCTGGCCAGGGTGCTCGGGGCCAAACAAAAGAAGCTGTTAACCTCAAGTAGCAGAGAGAGGGAGATGTGCCTACTCCCTCCATACTGAAGGAGGGAGGGGGAGAGAGGGGGGTTTGCATTCTACCACAATATCCAATCAGTGAATGCATGTTTGGAGCGTGGACACATGATCAGAAAATAGTTGCATTTATAAGGAGGCTTGTTTCTGTAGTAAATAGCTTTGAGTGATTCACATTGAATCGGAATGCTGAGTCCATTATTTGCTCCCACAGATGGTCTCTATCAGGCTTTTTGGGCTTCTGTCTGACTCTGGGAGGCTCTGTAAGCCCCTTTTTGGACTCTGTCAGTGTCTGTCCTGAGCTGTAAGGCTCTGTTGGGCTTAGTTGGGCTCTGTAGGTCTCTGTCAATCCCTGTCAAATTTTGTCAGGCTGTTTCAGACCCTGTTGGACTCTGTGTGGCTTTCTCGAGATCTGTCGGTCTCTCTTCTGCTCTGTCAGGCTTTGTCGGGCTCTGTCATGCTTTATCTGGCTCTATTGAATCTTTCAAACTGAGTCTGGTATGTCAGCCTTAGTTGGGCTCTGTCAATTTCTGTCAGGCTCTGTTTGGCTCTTTCATACTCTGTCTGGCCCTGTCAGACTCTGTTGAGATGTGTAAGGCTCTGTGAAGCTGTGTCAGGCCCTGTCAGGCTTTGTCAGGCTTTGTTGGTCTTTGGTACCCGTATTCTGGATGTGAGGAGCTCTGTCGGGCTTTCTCAGAGTCTATGGGGCTCTGTCAGGGCATGCCAGAATTTGTTGGGCTCTGTCATGTTTCGTCAGGCTCTGTTAGGTATTGTCGAGCTCTGTCAGGCTCCATTGGGCACTTTTGGGCTCTTTCAAGCTTTGTTGAGCTCTGTCGGGCTCTGTCAGGTTCTGTCGATATCTGTAAGGCTCTCTCAAGATGCATTAGGTCCTGTCGTGCTCTGTCAAGCTTTGTTGAGCTCTTTCAGGCTCTGTCGTGCTTTGTCGGCCTCTGTCAGGCACTACTGGACTCTATAGTTTGCTGTCAGATGCTGTCAGGATTTGTTGGGCCCTGTCGAGTTCTGTTGGGCTCTGTCAGGCCCTGTTGTTCTCTGTCGGGCTTTGTTGAGCCTTGTGGTACAGTGTCGATCTCTGTCATGTTTCTCAGGTTCTGTATAGTTCTGTTGGGCTCTGTCAAGCTTTGTCGAATCTGTCGGGCTCTGTCATGCCCTGGCAGGCTCTGTCAAGCTTTGTCGATCTTCTGCTTGATCTGTCAAGGTCTGTCAAAATCTCTCATGCCCTGTTGGATTCTGTCAGGATCTGTCAGGATCTGAAAGGCTCTGTTAAACTGTGACAGACCCTGTTGTGCTCTGTAATGCTTTGTTGAGCTCTTTCATGCTCTGTTGTCCTTTCTGAGCCTTGTTAGGCCTTGCTGGAGTCTATAGTTCGCTGTCAGGTGCTGTCAGGATTTGTCAGACTCCGTCAAGTTCCATCAAGCACAGTCAGGCTCTGTTGGGCTCTGTCGGGTTGGTGAGACTGTGTCGGGCTCCGTTAGGCTTTCTCAGATTCTGTTGGGCTCTGTCAAGCTTTGTCGAAGTCTGTTGGGCTCTCTCTCATGCCCTAAAGGACTCTCTCAGTTTCTGGTAGGCTCTGTCAGGCCCTGTGTGGCTCTGTCAATCTTTGTCAGGCCCTGTGAGACTGTGTCGGGCTCCGTTGGGCTTTCTCAGATTCTGTTGGGCTCTGTCAAGCTTTGTCGAAGTCTGTTGGGCTCTCTCTCATGCCCTAAAGGACTCTCTCAGTTTCTGGTAGGCTCTGTCAGGCCCTGTGTGGCTCTGTCAATCTTTGTCGGGCCCTGTGAGACTGTGTCGTTCTCTGTCAGGCCCTGTCATGCTCTCTCAGTATCTGACGGGCTTTGTTAGGCCCTGTTGTGCTCTCTCAGGCCCTTTCAGGTTCTGTCAGGCTCTGTCAGTCTTTGTTGGGCTCTGTCAGTCTTTGTTGGGCTCTGTCGTGCTCAGTCAGTCCCTGTCATGTTCTGTCAGGATCTCTCAAGATCTGTTGGGCTTTCTCAGGCTTTGTTGGGTGCTGTCGTGATCTGTCGGGTCATATCAGGCTTTGTTGGGCTTTTTTGGGTCATGTAGGGCACCGTTAAACTGTGCCATGCCCTGTCAGGCTCTGGCAGACGCTGACAAAGTGCAATAGAGACTAAAAGAGCTCAGCAAAGCATTACAGAGCCTAACAGGGCCTGACACAGCTTGAAAGAGCTTAACACATCTTGACAGAGCCTGTCAGGGCCAGACAGAGCCTGATAAGAATTGAGAGAGACCAACTAAGCCTGGCAATGCCCAACAAAGCTCGAAAGACCCAATAGAGCCAGATAAATCATGACAGAGCCCGAAAGAGCATGACAGGGCCTGAAAGAGCACACTAGGGCCTGACAGAGCACAACAGGGCCTAACAGAGCATACCAGAAACCGAGAGGGCCCGTCGGGGCATGACAGATTCCAACAGAGCCCAACAGAACTCAACAAAGGTTGAAAGAGCCCGCCTGGGCATGACAGAGCCAGACAGAGCCCAACAGAACCTGACAAAACCTGAGAAAGTCTGACAGAGCCTGAAAAAGTCTCACAGGGTCCAACAAAGACTGTCAGAGCCGAACCAGGCATGACAGAGCCCAACAGAACTCAACAGGGCCTGACTAATCCCAACAGCACCTGACAGTGAACTATAGGGTCCAGCAAGGCCTGACAGGGGCCGACAAAATGCGACAGAGCCTGAAAGAGCTCAATGAAGCATTACAGAGCATGACAGGGCCTGACACAGCTTGACAGAACTTTACAGATCCTGACAGACCATGACAGAACCCGAAAGGGCCCAACAGAGCTTGAAAGAGCCCAAAAACGCCAAATGGAGTCTGGCAGACCTCGACAATACTCAAAAGAGACCGACAAAACCAGACAGAGACTTACAAATCCTGACATGGCCTGACAGAGACTGATAGACTTTGAAAAAGCCTGACAGAGCCCAACAAAGCCTGAATAAGGGCAATAAAGGTTGACAAAGCCTGACAGAACCTGAAAAGAAGTGAAAAAGACTGACAAATGCCGAAAGAACCTGACAGACTCTGACCAAGCTTGACACACATTGACAGTGCCCAACATGCCCCCAAAAGCCCAAAAAAGCCTGATGTAGATAGAAAGATCATGACAGAGCCTGAAAAAACCTGAGAAAGCCCAACAGATCCCGACAGATCCTGAAAGAACCCGACAGAGCCTGACAGAGTCCAACAAAGAGCAACAGAGCTTTCAGGGCCTTACAGATCCTGACAGACCCCAACAGAGCCTGCCAGGAACTGACAGAGTATGCAAGAGCTACACAGAGCCTGAATAAACCCAAGAGAGCTCGACAAAGCTTAACAGAGCTCACCAGGGCCTGTTAGAACACGACAGGGCCTGCCAAAGCCCAACACAACTCAGTTCAACAAATCCTGACAGCTCCTGACAGAGAACAATAGAGCCCGACAGGACCTGACAGAGATTGACAAAGTGCGACAGAAACTAAAAGAGCTCAGCAAAGCATTAAAGAGCCTGACAGGGCCTAAAACAGCTTGACAGAGCCTTACAGATCCCAAAAGAGCCCGAGAGGGCCAGAGGTTGAAAGTGCCTAACAGAACCTGACAGGAATTGACAGAGCCCAATTAAGCCTGACAGTGCCCGACAGCTCGCAACAAGACCCAGCAGAGCCAGATAAAGAATAACAGAGCCCAAAAAAGCATGATAAGGCCTGAAAGAGCCTACCAGAAACTGAGAGACCTCGCCAGAGCATGACAGATACTGATTGAGTCTGACAGGGCCTGACAGATCCTGAAAGAATCCGACAGGGCCCAACAGAGCTTGACAAAGCTTTACAGAGCCCACCAGCACCTGACAGAGCATGACAGGGCCTGCCAGAGCCCAACAAAATTCAACAGGATTCAACAAATCCTGACAGCACCTGATAGCGAACAATAGAGCCCAGCAAGACCTGAAAGAGGTTGACAAAGCATTACAGAGCCTGAAAGAGCTCAAAAAAGTATTACAGGGTTCGACAGGGCCCAACAAAGCTTGAAAGAGCTCAACAGTGCCCAATGTAGCCTGACAGAGCTCGACAACCCCCAACAGAGCCTGACAAAACCGGACAGAGCCATAAAAGCCAGAATAAGGGCAAGAAAGCCTGACAAAACCTGACAAAGCCTGACAGAGCCCGACATGAATCGAAAGAGCCTGACAAGGCCTGACAGAGCATGACAAGGCTTTACAGAGCCTGACAAAACCTGGTAGGGCATAAAGAGCCCAAAGGAGCTTGACAGAGACGGACAGCGCCTGACAGAGCCCGAGAGAGACCAACAGATCTCGAGAAAGCCATACAGAGACCAGGCTCTGCCAGGTGCTGTCAGGATCTATCAGGCCTTGTCGGGATCTGTCAGGCTTTGTTGAGCCCTGTCCTGCTCTGTCAAGCCCTGTCGGGTTCTGTCAGGATCTGTGGGATCTGTAAGGCTCTTTCAACCTGTGTCAGGCCCTGTCATGCTCTGTAATGTTTTGTTGAGCTCTTTCAGGCTCTGTCGCTCTTTGTCAGATTTGTCAGTCCCTGCTGGACTCTACAGTTAGGTGTCAGGTGCTGTCTGGATTTGTCAGGCCCTGTCAAGTTCTGTTGGGCTCTGTCGGATTTTGTCGATCCCTGTGAGACTGTGTTGTGCTCTGTCAGGCCCTGTCATGTTCTGCCAGGATCTGTTGCGTTTTATTGGGCACTGTCATGCTCTGACAAAACCTCAGAGAGGCCAACAGAACTCAACAAAGCTAGACAGAGCCCAGCAGGGCATGACAGAGCCTGAGAGAACATGAGAAAGCCTGACAGAGCCCGACACATTCTCACAGGGCCCGACAAAGCCCAAAAGAACCCAACTGGGCCTGACAGAGGCTGATAGAACACCACAGGGCCAGACAGAGAACGCCAGGGCCCATAAAAGCCTGACAGAGCCCAACAGGACCTGAAGGAGGCTTCAAGAGCCCGACAAAACTTGACAGAACCCTAACAGAGCTCAACAAAGCTTGACAGAGCCCACCAGGGCTGACAGAGCATGACAGGGCCCACCAGAGCCCAACACAGTTCAATAGCTTGACAAAGCCTGACAGAGCCCGACAGGGCATGACACAGATTGTCAGTGCCCTACATACCAGAAAATAGCCCGACATAGACTGATATGGTCGGAGAGATAACGACAGAGCCTGACAAAGCCTGAGAAAGGCCAACAGAGCCTGACAGAACCTGACAGGGCCTGACAGAGCATGAATGAGTCTGCCAGAAACCAACACAGCTCAACAGGGTTCAACAAATCCTGACAGTGCCTGAGACCTGTCGATAGGGCTTGGCAGGACCTTACACAAGCTGACAAAGTGCAACAGATACTAAAGGAGCTCAGCAAAGCATTACAGAGCCTGATAGAGCCAAAAAGAGCTTGAAAGAACCCATCAGAACCTGACAGGAATTGACAGAGCCCAACTAAGCTCAACAGTGCCTGACAAAGCTCGACAAGGCCCAAAAGAGCCAGATAAAGCATAATAGAGCCTGAAAGAGCATGACAGGGCCTGAAAGAGCCTACCAGAAACTGAGAGAACCTGCCAGGGCATGACAGAGCCTGACACAGCCTGACAGATTTTGACAAAGCCTGACACAGCCCAACAGAAACTGAGAAAGCCTGACAGAGCCCAAAGAAGTCTTACACGGCCCAACAAAGCCTGAAAAAGCCACACAGGGCCTGACAGAGCCCGACAGATCTTGACAGGGCCTAACAAATGTGGACAGTACCTGTCAATGAACTATAGAATCCAGTAGAGCCTGACAGAGGCTGACAAAGTGCAATAGAGCCTGAAAGGGCTACACAAAGCATTCCAATGCATGACAGTGCCTGACACAGATTGACAGAGCCTTCCAGATTCTGACAGAACCTGACAATGACCAACTAGGCTCAACAAAGGTTGAAAGAGCCAAACAGTGTCCAGTGGAGCCCGACAGAGCTCGACAACACCCAACAAAGCTTGACAAAATCCGAGAGGGCCCTCTAATGTGGGAGATTTAAGGGATTTTCTTAAGGTTGTTGTGTGGATGGGTTTCTGTTAGAGATTTATTTCTGAACTAGACAAAGCAACTCCAAGGCCGGCGCGAAGGCTGAAAAACAACACCTGTTATGAGAGTGAGGTAATTCTATAATAACAAGACCTGAACATGGACAATATCCGATCAGTCAATGCGTGTTTGGAACGTGGACATGTGATCAAGAAATAATTGTGTATATAAGGAGGCTTGTCTCTGTAATAATTGGCTTCGCTGGAATTCATATTGGATTGTGTGGAGTCCATGATTTTTCACCCTCGCAAGTGGTGACTCTGACGTGATCCATAAGGAGAATTTACAGAAGGCAGACGACAGCTGCAGGGAGCGAGCCCCAGCTGGAATGGTTCGGCTGGACCGTGACCGGGACGCAGTTTGCAGGCTGCGTGACTCCTGATTGATCGCTACAGAAGCGACAGAGGAGGGATAAAGGATCCGATATCATTGCAATGGACACCCAAAGAGGTGAGCAGCTGGGGGTGAGAGGACATGGGGCAGAATATTTTTAAAGAAGAAGAAGAAATACTGCGGCTCCTCTCACATATTCTCTCTAAGAGAGGGGTGAAGTGTGAGGAGAGTAACCTCAAAAGACTATTAATTTGGTGCAGAGGCAATGGGTTTCCTGCTGACCTGTTAGGAGTTTTTCAAATAGAGACTTGGGAAAAAGTGGGAACTGTGTTGTGGAAGGCAATCAGTCACAGTGAAAAATATATTCTCAGCCTTGTAACCACCTGGAAACTGATAATTACTACAGTGAAGCAACTAAAACCTGAAAAGACTGTTATGAGCATTAGTGACTCAAAACTTAAACTTGAACTTTGGGATGATATAGGGCAGAAATTATGGGATAAAGTCAGCAATGGAGATAATGAAGCTAAATCATTAGTAACTACATTGAAGCTTATAATCACTACCTTAAAAGATCTTAAGGCTGAACGATCTGCTGCTGCCGGAATTTTTGCAGTGTTGCAGCCTGATAAGAATCCTGAAAGTCATTGTGAAGTTTACCCGGTTCGTGTCTTTGATACCCTCCTTATTCCATCCCCTGCTGTGCTTTCGCCGCTCCCGATAGCTCAGCAGTCCGGGGCGGGGGGAGGAAAAATGCCGAGTGGGTGGTCTCCTGTACCATTGCCCAACACTAGTGAGAACAGCAAGTCCAGAGGATTGGAGTCAGACAACTTGCCCAAAGAACCTGTGAAAGCTGAGAACGCTAAAGTTGTAAACAAGTGTATTGTCAGTCCTTTTACTAATTTGTATCTGCCTTTATCGCCTTTTAAACCTCCAACTTCCACGAGAGAGCAGAGGGAGTCACTGGATAAGAACTGGACAACAGAACGATGTGAAAGATTAGATCAGCTAATAGCAAGTGAATCCAACAGTCGGCAATGCAGTCATGATGATCGCGACAGGAAAGGGGGGGCTCCTGGGGACTCAGGTAATATTATAATTATGATGCTAGAAAGTATTGGCGAGGCTGTGCACTGTTCCGAATCCCCCTGTTACTAATGATTCTCCAGCACTGTTCAAGTCCGCGTTATCTGATGACTCGGATGAGGATGGGGGGTTTGCAGCATTTTCTTCAAAAGGAAAAAGAGTATGTGTACATGTTGCTCCGAGATCAGATAAAAACTATGAAAGACTCAAGCAAAATTAGACCTATGCAATGTAACAGCTATAGATCATTTAGGACAGACCGATGGGGACTCGTTGAAAGGGGCAGGTATCCCAGCTCTTGGAATAGACACTAATTGACACACCACAATTACAGGCGCTATTAGTTTCTGAAATCCTGAGGTAGTCAACAGAACTTGCATATCATGATCAAGAAATAACTGTGTATCTAAGGAGGCTTGTCTCTGTAATCATTGGCTTCGCTTGAATTCATATTGGATTGTGTGGAGTCCATGATTTTTCACCCTCGCACTCCAAATCCTGACATGGTCTGACAGAGCCGGATAGACCTTGAGAAAAATAACAGAGCCCGACAAAGCCTGAATAAGAGCAAGGAAGCCTGACAATGCCTGACAAAGCCCAACAGAACTCGACAGAGCCTGACAAGGCCTGACAGAGCATGACAGGTCTTTATAGAGCCTGAAAAAGACTGGTAGGGCACAACGAGCCCAAAAAATACTTGACAGAGCCTGACACAGCCTGACGCAGCCTGACACAGCCTGACAGAGCCTGAGAGAGACCGATGTATCTCAGCAAAGCCACACAGAGACTGACAGGGCCTGAAAGAGTCTGACAAAACCTGACAGGGATAGACAGAGTGCTACAGAGCCAGACAGAGCCTGAGAAAGCCCCATAGAGCTTGACAGATAGTGACAGAGATCAACAGAGCCCGAAAGGGGCTTACAGAACCACACATATTCTGACTGAAGTAGTCAAAGTCCAACGGAGATTGACAAAGCCCGACAGAGATCAGAAAAGCCCAGCAAAGCCCAACACTGCCCAAAACTGCTTGACACAGCCTGACAGAGCCCAACTAAACTGGACAGAGCCCGAGCAGGCCCCACAGACTCAGAGAGAAGCCGAAAAAGATTGGTAGACCCATCGCAGCCCGAAAATGTCCTAGAAAACACGATATAGATACATAGAACCCGTCACGGCCTAAAAGACCTGGAAAGAGCTTGACAAGGCCCAACAGACCCTGACAGGGCATGACACAGATTAACAGGGCCCTACATACCCGAAAATAACCCGACATAGACTGATATGGTCTGAGAGATCACGACAGAGCCTGACAAAGCCTGAGAAAGGCCAACAGATCCCAACAGATCCTGACAGAACCTGATAGGGCCTGAAAGGGCATGACAAAGCCCAAAAAAGCCCAATGGATCCTGAAAGAACCCGAATGGGCCTGACAGAGTACGACAGAGCCCAAAAGGTTTCAACACATCCTGACAGCGCCTGGTAGCAAACGATAGAGCCCGGGAGGACCTGACAGAGGCTCACAAAATGCGACAGAGACTAAAAGAGCTCAACAAAGCATTACAGAGCCTGACAGAGCCTGATAGAGCTTGACAGAACCTTACAAATCTCGACAGAGCCTGACAGAGCCAGACAGAACTTCAAAGAGCCCAACTAAGCCCAACAGTGCTCGACAAAGCTTGAGAAGGACCAACAG
Source organism: Patagioenas fasciata (assembly GCF_037038585.1). Lineage (NCBI taxonomy): Eukaryota > Metazoa > Chordata > Aves > Columbiformes > Columbidae > Patagioenas > Patagioenas fasciata. The sequence continues at coordinate 4,213,866 of NC_092559.1, forward strand.
AGCCAGAAAAAGCATGACAGAGCCCAAAATAGCATGACAGGGCCTGAAGGAGCCTGAAAAAGCCTGAAAGAGCACAACAGGGCCTAACAGAGCCTACCAGAAACTGAGAGAGCCTGCCAGGGTATGAGAGAGCCTGACAGACTTCAGCAAAGCTTGACAGAGCCCAGCAGCACCTGAGAAAGCATGACACAGACCAACAGAGTCTCACAGGGCCTAAAAGCACCTGATAGAACTCGACAGGGCCTGACAAATCCTGACAGCACTTGGCAGTGAACTATGGCGTCCAGGCGTGTTACAGGGAATTAACAATTATCTAATTAACACTTAAAGAAGTAACACTTAAAGATTTAAAGAGCTAACAGAGAGCTAACCATTTAACCCACATCACTATTGACTAGCCTTGCTTAACTTTGTGTAATTTATTGTATGAGAAACTGGAGTTCACTGACGCTTGCAAAGATAATAATCCTTGGGTGCATCCTTGGGTGAACTAGATAACAGAAACATGGGCACAGGACAGGAGATACGCCAGTTTTAACCAACTCAGCAGTCTGAATCCTAACCAACTCATCACAGTGGACCAAAGGTGACCGTGTACAGAGAAGAGGACCCGGGTTCACGATCACTGCACAGCTGCAACCAGGAGGAGCCGGAGGTGGAGACTATGGAAATCGTATCCCGGATGTCAATGTAATAAGAACCGTCTTCTCAGGGACAGGTTATGAATATGTATAGGCGTTCCTAAAACTTTCATGAATATGTAACACTTTACTGCATTTAACCAAGCTCACAGCTACTGTAAATTTACACATGTATTAGGTGAAATGATTCCCCGTGTGTCCAGCACCATAAATAAGTAAACACATACCTTCTTTACAATCTCAAGGGTTATAAGGTCATTTCTGCACCTGATTTCGGTGAGGCAGGCAGGAGGGTGTTCTGCTTGGCTGCATGAACAGGTGAGAACGGCCGGCTTTGTCGCACCCTGAAGTTGTTTTTTTTTTTTCAGAAAGATCTCCATTTGCTTTCTTCATTGTCGGAGCAGACAAAAGACCTCCAACACTAATAGTGGTTAAGGTATGTTGTAATAAAATTCCATTTAATTGCATTTGACGGGGAGCCAGTAAGCTGTGGAGAGACGTCTCATGCATGGACAGAGTTTCTGCAGTGGGAAAGGTGTCTGGGAAGTGAGTGGGAGTTGCTGTCTTTTTGTGGGTAGCTGCTAGCGATCTTGGGAGTAGAGCGAGCAACTCCGAGATTTCTGTGTCTCATTTTCGAGAGCCAGGATGGACTTTTGCTAATGACTAATCCTAGTGAGAATGAAGGGTAGTGCAGAAATCTCTCTTTTTGCAGCTGCTGAAAAAGGTAATAGTGAAGAAGGAATAATTGGTCTATAACTGCGTGTTTTATTTTGTAAGTGCCTGGCATTAAATGCATTCTATTCTAAATTGTAAAGTAACTCGTAAATGGTAAAACCAACCAGCCGTGTTTTTGTGAGCTGTGTGAGTGTGTGCTAATTACAGTAATTACTGTTTATGGTGATATGCTTTAGCCTGTGATCTGTATAAAGCAGAAGATGAGCTTAAAACACCTTGATTTAAGTCACGTGGCATGAGTTAAATTACAGTGTGCATGGTCTAAGAAAGTATATGCAGATATCTTTTTCACCCTCCAAAATCAGGGACATAATAACAAAATGGGAACCGGTTCCGTTAGAATACTAAAGTAACATCTTGCTCTCCTTAGGATGCATCCTTACACATTAGAGTAACTTAGTGGGGAATCGTGATAAGAAAAAGTTTGAAACAATATTGTACTCACTTGTGGTTTGAATGTGGGATTTTAGCAATTAGTGGCAATTAAATATTGTTCCACAGAACTTGGAAAACAGGAGATACAGTACTTTAAGTTAATTTGCTTTTTTTATTATCTAATAATTTTGAGACCAGGAAAGGATTTAAGTTGTTGAACTCTGATTCGTATTGAATTGATGTGCTAGTCAGAGATATGGAAAAAGAATAAACTAAATGTTATGATGGATGTGAGCTTGGGAGATTGTATTTAAGAGTGGTTTAAAAGTGGTTAGAATATGAACTGAATTGGATCTAGGAAAATAATGGAAATAATGGACTTATGTTTAATATGCTGTTTTTCTGACATCTGCAAAAGGTAAATGGGACTGAGTAATGTAAATATTGTTGAGCTAATTGGAATTGCATATGAAGTGTATTATGGCTGGAATTAAATGGAAAAACAAAATAAAGTGACATATCCCAGTCTGTGTTGCAACATAAATTACAAGCCTGTGCCAAGCTGTAAGATAAACTCAAGCTCCCTCATCCATGTGGCCTTGCCTTTGTCTAAACTGCAGCAAGGTGAGAAATGAGAAAAAAAAAAAAAATAGAAAAAATGCTGCTACAAGTAGCAGACGGGGAAGGAGGCAAGGGATGACAAGCCGTATGCCTCCTCTCAGGGTAGCCTGACACCCGAAATGGTGCGAGCTCCCCTGGAGAAGTTATAGAAACTGAGGGTAACAGAAAGTAGAAATTTGGAAATATTGTTACATGAAGCTTGGAGAGTATTCAGTAACACGGAAAAGGAAGATTGTTGAAGGGATAAGAAAGTATGGATCTAAAGATGTTGGAAGGCTTTGAAAGCCTTTAGAGAGAGATCAGTGTATACTGGGAAAATTAATGTCGGGGAAGGTATAGAAGAAGTAGGCAGAGAGAAACAAACAGTAACAAGTTTTGAAAAAGACTGATGGGAACTTGGAATGAACAGAAACAAGTGGAATTTTACATAGTAGGTAAAGGGAGTCACTGACCAAATTGAAAGGGAGAAATTTGTTGGAACAAATGGATGCAGTAACCAGATTTGAAAAAGGAGAAATTACTCTGGAGGTAAATGATCAGCAATATATGAAAATAATGGGCTTGCTTTTAGCAGCTCTTCCCACAGAAGGCAAGATTAATGAAGAAGTTGTTAACCATGTGTATCCCGGGATACAGACTACTGATGTACCCAGAAGGGCAAAAATGCTGCACTCGTCGAGGTAACAATCAAAAAAGGAGAAAAGCCGGTAAGGATAAAACAACACCCTTAGAAAAGAGAGGACAGGAAACGAGTTTGGTTGGTAACAGACAAATTCATACAAATCCAGTTATAAACAGAACAACGGAGGACCTCTACCCAGTGGTAGCAAACCCATACATGTTTCTGACTGTATTAACTTTAATTTGATTTGATTTACTGTTTTAGATTTAAAAGATGCCTTTTTGACTCTCGCTCCATGAAGCCAACCAGATAATATTTATGTAAAACCCAGCTCACATGGATGGTGTTAACACAAGGATTTAAGAACAGCCTGACAATATTTGGAAATCAGCTCTCTAACGATCTTGAATCTTGGGAAGCCCTATCTGAAGAAGGACAGACACTACAATATGGGGATGACAGTTTGATTGATACCCGAACAAATAAGATGTGCATAACCTGAACTGTAATTCTACTGACATTTTGGGGCTCCAAGGATACCGGGTATCACAGAGGAAAGCCCAGATGATACAGCAACAAGTAACTTCTTTGGGCTATGAAATTAGTGCAGGGCAGAGGACCCTGGGACAGGCTCAAAAGGAGCCTATATGCCAAGCTCCAAAGCCTCAAACTGTAAAAGAATTGTGGACCCTTTTAGGGCATGACAGGGTGGTGTCGGTTGTGGAATTACAATTATGGATTGCTTGTCAAGCCATTGTATGTACTAGCAGCCACAGATCAGGAACACCTGCAATGAAATAAAGGAGCTACACAAGCTTGAAGAACTTGGTAAGGCTTTGATGACAGTGCCTGTTTTGGGATTCCCAGATGTGAGTAAACCATGTTTTCTATTCTCTCACGAGAAGCAGGGAATAGCCTTGGGTATACTGGATCAGAATCTTGGCCCGTACCGACGAGCAGCGGCCTATTTCTCCAAACAATTAGATGCAACTCCAAAAGGGTGGCCTGGATGCCTACAGGCAGTTACAGCAGTGGTACTGAACATAAAAGAGGCCTGGAAATTTACCATGGGTCAGAAAATGATTGTGCTAGTATCCCACACGGTGTCTACAATTCTAGAAGCAAAGGGGGGACATTGGCTTTCCCCACAAATATTTGTCAAATATCAGGCTAAATCATGGCCACTAACATTGCAGTCCAGCTTCTTTCCCCAGTGGTAACATTGGAAAACCAGTTCATCATAATTGCCTGGAAACCATGGAAGCAACATACTCCAGCCAACCAGATCTAAAGGACAATCCTATGGAGAACACTGAGAACTGCTTTATGGATGAAAGCAGCAATATCCTGAATGGTGAAAGGGATGCTGGTTATGCTATAACTACTAGTCATGAAGTGATGGAATCTGGACTTCTGCGAAAAAGTACTTCAGCATGCAAGACAGAAATAATCACCCTTACTTGTACTCTGGAACTAACTGTGAACTTTTATATGGACTCTAAGTATGCTTTCAGGACCGTGCATGCGCACGAGTGAGCTCGGAATTGGAAAAAGGAAATGAGCTGGTGGACAGAGAGGCAAAACTGGTGTCTAAGAAAAAGGTAAAATTAGGAAGTGCCCTAGTCCCCCACAAGCAAGTTACTTTAGAAAGTAACCCAGAATATAGTAAGGAAGACCGGAAATGTATTATAGATATAGAGGAATCATATAATAAGGAAGGGTGGGTTCACACCCCACAGGGAAAACTTATTGTTACCTCCTATTTAGGTGGACCTTCAGTAGCAGAAGCATTATATAAACATTTGATCAAAAATAGTAGCTAGAAATTTGTAAACTACTGTAACATGGGTGACAAAGCAATGTGATCTTTGCCTCCAGACTAATACTAAGAATATACCTAAGCCAGAAATGGGTCAAACTGGGAAAGGAAATGGACCTGGGCAATAATGGGAAATTGATTTTTCAGAACTCCCAAGAAAAGGGGGGTGCCGATATTTGTTGGTACTCACTGATAACTTTTCAGGTTACCCAGAAGCACTCCCTACCAGAACAGCAAAAGTTTGGGAGGTAACTAAAGCATTACTACAAGAAAAAATATCAAGGTTTGGAAGAATCATCTGTTTAAACAGCGAATTGTAAAATTGGGGCAGGAGGCAAATTTGGCTTGGCCTCAATCTTTGCTTTTGGTACTCTTACATATATGGAGAAGGCGAAGGGCAAAAAAAAGGTTGAGTCCTTTTTGAAATCCTGTATGGGAGACCCTATAGTGTACAGAAGAGAATGTCTGCACAAGAAAAGGACAAAATGATGACATCTTATATGGTAGCATTAGGTAAACAACTTAACAATATTGGGAAATGTGTTTGGAACTCGGAGTAGAGGTTTGGATGGGCCAGTATATAACATCCAACTGGGAGATTATGTGTATGTGAAGTCTCTTGCAGAAAAGGACTTTGGAACCACAGTAGGAGGGTCCATTTCAAGTCCTCCTGACATCTTTCACTGCTGTCAAGATTAAAGAACAGAACGCCCGGATCCATCATTCTAGAGTGAAGAAAGCTTGCAAAGCACCATGAAGGGTAATCCAGGTGCAACCTGGAAAATTTTATTTCTTATGGTCATAGCCTTAGCACACGGGTGGGATGAAAATTGGCATGGGCAAGATCTGAATAAAACTGTGGGTGGATGCCATAAATTGTGCTTCGGAAGCAAACCAACTAGAGTATATATATTACATTGCCCACATGTGCAAAAGAGAGTTTTAAGTTTGTAGTAATTAAACAAAACCTTTCTGAAATTCTTTCAAAGAAATTAGGTTATGTCCACCTTGACATGTTTTGGTCCTTCTGGACCTTCTGGGTGACCTTTTGGTCCCTTTGGTCCCTTTGGTCCTTTTGGTCCTTCTGGAGGACCGGTCCGGGTGGCACTTACTACCTCAGCAAAACAAAAGCCAAAAGAGAAAACAAATGCTATAGCTGCGGTGAGCGGGGTCACCACGCCACAGAATGCAAGCTCCCGTCGCAGCCCAGAAGATGCTGTTACTGCCGGAGCACCAACCATATGGTCGCCAGCTGCCCCAAAAGAGCTTAGCAGCACAGTGGACCAAAACTTTGGCATTAACATTAAAAATCTGGATTGGTCGAACCCTGTTGAGCTCTGTTGGTCTCTGACAGGCCCGTTCGTGCTCTGTACAGACTTGGTAGGCTCTGTCAAGCTTTGTCGAGCTCTGTTTGGCTCTGTCGAGTTTTGCCGGGCTCTGTCAGGTACTTGTGGACTCTGTCCGTTCCTGGCGGGTTCCGTGGAGTTCTGTCAGGATCTATCAGGCCCCATCGGGTTCTGTCAGGATCTGTCGGGATCTGCTGGGATTTCTCAGGCTTTGTCCGGCTCTGTCGTGGTCTCTCGGGCCATATCAGTCTTTGTCAAGCTTTTTTGGGTCATGTAGGGCATTGTCAATCTGTGTCATGTGCTGTTGGGCTCTGTCAGGCCTTGTCAAACTCTGTCCAGGTCTTTTAGGCCGTGACGGATTCTGTCTATCCAGGTCAGGCTCTCTAGGGTATTTTTGAACTGTGATGGGCTCTTTCAGGCTTAGTCGTATTCTGTCTGACTCTGTGGGACCTGCTCAGGCTCTGTCTGGTTTTCTTGGGCTCCGTCAGGCCCTGTCAAGCATTGTTGGGCAGTGTTGGGATTTGTTGTGCTTTTTTGATCCCTGTCGGGCTTTGTTGGTCTCCGTCAGTCTTTGATGACTTCTGTCAGGAACTGTGGGGCTTTGTAAGCCCATTTCTGGCTGTGTCGGTCTCTGTCGTGATCTGTCAGGCTCTGTTAAGCTTTTTCAGGCTCTGTCAGGCTCTGTAGGGCTCTGTCAATCCCTGTCAGGTTTTGTCAGGCTCTTTCAAGCCCTGTCCGTCTCTGTGTGACCTTGACGATATCTGTCGGTCTCTCTCGGGCTCTGTCAGGCTACTTCAGGCTCTCTCAAGCTCATTTAGGCTCTTTCTGCTTTGCCAGGCTTTTTGAGGCTTTATAAAGTCCTGTCATGCTCTGTCAGGCCTTGTTGGTCTCTTTTGGGTTCTGTCAGGATTCGTCACACTCTTTAGATCCCTGTCAGGCTCTGTCAGGCTTTGTCAGGCTTTGTGAGGCTTTCTTGCCCTCAGTCAGGCTTTGTGGGGCTCTGTCGGGGTTTCTCGGTGTCTATCAGGCTCTGTCAGGCCATGTCAACATTTGTAGGGCTTTGTCAGGTTTTGTCAGGCTCTATTGGGTATTGTCGAGCTCTGTCAGGCTGCACTGGGTGCTTTTGGGCTCTTTCAAGCTTTGTTGTGCTATGTTGGGCTCTGTCAGGTTCTGTCGGGATCTGTAAGGCTCTGTCAAGATGTGTAAAACTGTGTCAGGCTCTTTCAAGCTCTTTTTAGCCTTATCGAGCTCTGTCAAGATCTGTAAGGTTCTGTCAAGTTGTGTCAGGCCCTGTTAGGCTCTGTAATGCTTTGTTGAGCTCCTTTAGTCTCTGTCGCACTTTGTCAGCCTCTGTCAGGTTCTACCAGGCTCTATCATACTCTGTGAGGCGCTGTCAGGATTTGTCAAACCTTGTTGAGCTGTGTCGGACTCTGGCAGGCCCTGTGGTGCTCTGTCAAGGCCTGGTGGGCTCTGTCAAGCTTTGTCGACCTTTTTGGGCTCTGTCCAGATTTTTCAAGCTCTATCAGGCTCTGTCAAGCTCTACTGGGCTTTCTCTAGTTCTATCAGGCTCTATCAGTCCATATTACTAGTTGTCGGTCTGTCTTGGGCTCTGTCAGGCTCTGTCGGTCCCTGTCATGCTCCTTGGGGTTCTTTCTGCCCTACAAGGCTTTTTCAGGCTCTGTAAAGCCCTGTCATGCCATGTCAGGCCTTGTCAGGCCTTGTCAGGCTTTGTCAGGCTTTGTCAGGTTTTTTCAGGTTTTCTTGCCCTTATTCAGGCTTTGTCGGGCTCTGTTGGGTTTTTTCAGACTCAGATCGGTATTGTCGATGTCTTTCAGGCTTCACTGGGTGCTGTCGGGCTCTTTCAAGTTTTTTTGGGCCCTGTCCGGCTCTGTCAGGTTCTTTCGATATCTGTAAGGCTCTCTCGAGCTGTTTCAGGCCCTGTTGTGTACTGCAATATTTTGTTGAGCTCTTTCAGGCTCTGTCATGTTTTATCAGCCTTGTCAAGCCCTACTGGACTCTATAGTTCGCTGACAGGGGCTGTGGGGATTTGTCGGGCCCTGTCAAGTTCTGTTGGGCTCTGTCAGGCCCTGTTCAGCTCTGTCAAGCTTTGTCGGGCCCTATAAGACTGTGTCAAGCTCTTTCAAGGTTTCTCAGTGTCCTGGTTTTGTTAAAAACAAGTTTCTTTTTTAGTGAATTTGCCTGTCAGCTAAAGCCTTCATGTTAGCTGCATTTTCCTGGAGAACCCAACACATGTTTTGGTTAAACCTAGCAATGGAATGCAAACTTATTGATAAGCACGGATGGACATCTCGCGAGAGGGGCAACGAGAAACTGGTGATCGAGAGACTGACCAACGGTGTATAACATTCCATTCACGTGAATACTTCATATAAAAGTGGGAGATCACGAGGATCTCGTCCCCTTTTGCTCTTTTTCCCTTTTTTTTCCTCATGGCTGACATTAGGAGAGGACCTTGCTGGTCGTCCCTGCGAACTGAGGCCTAGTGAGAGACTGAATCCAGCTCCGGTTGGCTACAGAGTCTAATCCAGGACTTTGGGTGCTGGCTCTGCAGTTGCTGAGACTTACAAGATTGGTTTTGTATATTTTGTATTATTTTCTCTATTCTTATTAGTAGCATTAGTAAAACATCTTTAACTTTTCCAACTCTCTTCTCTCTGTCCTTCTTTCCCTCCCGATCGCCTGTCCTGAGTGGGAAGGGGGGAGAGGGAGGGGCAAAAGGGGGAAGTGGGGGGGAGAAGAGGTTAACAATACATCTGCCAGGGTTTGATTGTCACCCCGCAATCCTAACCCTCCACACTCAGGTTCTCTTGGGCTCTGTCAAGCTTTGTCAAATTCTGTCGGGTTCTGTGGGGTCTCTCAGTTTCTGGTAAGCTCTGTTAGGCCCTATCGTGTTCTGTCAGGCCCTATCAGGCTCTTTCAGGCCCTGTCATGCTCTTTCAGGCTCTGCCAAATCCTGTCAGGTTCTGTCGAGCTTTTTCAAACTCTGTCGGTCTCTGTCGGGCTCTGTCAAGATCTATAGGGGTCTGTCAAGCTGTGCCAGGCCCTTTCAGGCTCTGTAATGTTTTGTTGAGCTCTTTTAGTTTCTGTCTCATTTTGTCAGGCTCTGTCAGGTCCTGCCGGGATCTCTTCTTCCCTATCAGGCACTGTCAGGATTTGTTGAACCCTGTTGAACTGTGTTGGGCTCTGGCAGGCCCTGTCGTGCTCAGTCAGTCCCTGGTGGGCTATGTCAAGTTTTGCTGAGCTCTGTTTGGCTCTGTCATATTCTGTCAGGCTATGGTGTGGTCTATCAGGCTCTGTCAGGCCATGTCAGGAATTGTAGGGCTCTGTCGGATTTGGTTGGGTATTGTAGAGCTCTGTCAGGATCCACTGGGCGCTTTTGGGCTGTTTCAAGCTTTGTTGGGCCCTGTCGGGCTCTGTAAGGTTATGTCGGGATCTGTAAGGCTCTGTCAAGGTGTGTTTGGCCCTGTCGGGCTTTTTCAAGCTCTGTCTAGCCTTATTGTGCTCTGTTGAGATTTGTAGGGCTCTGTTGAGCTGTGTCAGTCCCTGTCAGGCTCTGTAATGCTTTGTGGAGCTCTTTTAGTCTCTGCCGTGCTTTGTCGGCCTCTGTCAGGCCGTGCTGGACTCTATAGTTTGCTGTCAGATGTCGTCTGGATTTATCAAGCCCTGTCGAGTGCTCTCGGTCTCTGTCAGACCCTGTTGGGCTCTGTCAGGCTTTGTCAGGCCCTGTAAGACTGTTTCTGGCTCTGTCAGACATTCTCAGGTTCTGTTGGGCTCTGTCAAGCTTTTTTGAAATCTGTTGGCCTCTGTCATGCCCTGGTGGGCTGTCTCAGTTTCAGGTAGGCCCAACAGATTCAGACAGATCCTGACAGAACCCGACAGGACCTGACAGAGCACGATACAGCCCAACAATGCCTGTCAGAGCCGGACACGGCTTGACAGAGCCCACCAGAGCTCGACAAAGCTTGACAGAGCTCACCAGGGCCGGCCAGAGCCCAACACAGATCAATAAGGTTCGACAAATCCTGACAGCGCCTTATAGTGAACGATAGATCCCAGTAGGTCCTGACAGGTTGACAAAGACTGACATAGACTAAAAGAGTTCAACAAAGCATTACAGAGCCTGATAGGGCCTGTTACAGCTTGACATAGCCTTACAGATCTTGAACATAACCCGACAGGGCTAGACAAAGTTTGAAAGAGCCCAACAGAACCTGACAGGAATTGACAGAGCCCACATAAGCCCGACAGTGCCTGACAACACTCGACAAGGCTCAACAGAGCCAGATAAAGCGTGACGGAGCCTTATAGAGCATGACAGGGCCTACCAGGAACTGAGAGAGCCCGCCAAAGCAAGATAGAGCCTGACAAAGCATTACAGATTTTCATAATGCTTTATATATCTCAACAGACAAAGCGAAAGCCTGTCAGAGCCCAAAAAAGTCTTACAGTGCCTCTGTCAGGCCCTGTGAGACAATCGAGCTCTGACAAGCTTTGTCGAAGTCTGTTGGCCTCTGTCATAGCCTGCTGGGCTGTGTCGAGATTTGTAAGGCTCTGTAAAGCTGTGTCAGGCCCTGACAGGCTCTGTAATGTTTTGTTGAGCTCTTTTAGTCTCTGTCGCAATTTGTCAGTCTCTTTCAGGTCTTGCCAGGCTCTACTGTTCGCTATCAGGTGCTGTCAGGATTTGTGGAACCCTGTTGAGCTGTGTTGGGCTCTGTCTAGCTTTATCGAGCTCTGTTGGGGTCTGTCGTGCTCCATCAGGCCCTCTCAGGATCTGTCAAAATCTGTTGAGATTTCTCAGGCTTTGACGGGCTCTGTCGTGATCTGTCAGGATATATCAGGATTTGACGGGCTTTTTTGGAGAATGTAGGGCACTCTCAATCTGTGTCATGCCCTGTCAAGCTCTGTCAGGCCTTGTCAAGCACTGTCCTGGTCTTTTAGCCTGTGACAGGCTCTGTCAGGCCCTATCAAGATTTTTCAGACCCTGTCATACTATTTTGAGGAATTTTTCAGGCGTTATCGGGATCTGTCAGGTCGTATCAGGATTTGTTGGGCTTTGTCAGACTTTCTTGCCCTTATCCAGGATTTTTCGTGCTCTGTCAGGCTTTCTGGGGGTCTATCGGGCTCTGTTAGGCCATGTCCAGGTTTGTAGGGCTCTGTTGTGTTTTGTCAGGCTCTGTTGGGTATTGTCAAGCTGTTTGGCTTTTTCAAGATATGTTGGGCCCTGTTGGGATCTGTCAGGTTCTGTCAGGATCTGTCAGGCCTTGTTGGGCTCTGTCAGAACCTGATAGAACCTGACAAAACCTGAGAGAAACTGAGAAAGCCCAACAGAGCCCAACCGGACCTGACAGAGCCTGACAGAACTCCACAGGGCCTGAAAGAGAACGCCAAGGCCCAACAAAGCTCGAGAGATTGACAGTGCCCTATATGCCCCAAAAAAGCCAGACAAATCCTGATATGGCCTGACAGATCACGACAAAACCCGATAAAGTTTGAGAAAGCCCAACATTTTCCAACAGATCCTGACAGAACCCGACAGGTCCTGACAGAACCATACAGGGCCTGACAGAGTACAACAGAGCCCAACAAAGCTCGACAAAGCTTGACAGAGACCAACACGGCCTGACTGAGCACAACAGGGCCTGCCAGAGCCCAAAACAGCTCAACAGGGTTCAACAAATCTTGACAGCGCCTGATAGCGAATGATAGAGCCCGGCAGGACCTGACAGAGGCTGACAAAGTGCGACAGAGACTAAAAGAGGTCAACAAAGCATTACAGAGCCTGACAGGGCCTGACACAGCTTGACAGAGCCTTACAGGTCTAGACAGGATAGGACAGAGCCCAACTAAACCCGACAGTGCCCGACAAAGTTCAACAAGGCCCCACAGAGCCAGATAAAGCATGACAGAGCCAAAAAGAGAATGACAGGGCCTGAAAGATCCTGATAGAAACTGGCAGAGCATGACAGGGCCTAACAGAGTCTACTAGAAACTGAGAGTGCTCGCCACAGCATGACAGATCTTGTCTGAGCTCGACAGGGCCTGACAGAGGCTGACAGGGCCTTACATATCTCAACATAACCTGACAGGGCCAGACAGAGCTTGAAAGTTCCCGTCAGAACCTGAAGGAATTGGCAGAGATCAACTAAGCCTGACAGTGCTTGACAAAGCTCAAAAGACCCATCAGAGTTTGAAAGAACATGACAGAGGTCGAAAGAGCATGACAGGGCCTGAACGAGCCCTATAGGGCCTGACAGAGCTCGACAGGGCATGACAGATCCTACCGGAAACTGAGAGAACCCGCCAGGGCATGAAAGAGTCTGAGAGAGCTCGACAGGACCTGACAAATCCCCACAGCACCTCACAGCAAACGATAGAGTCCAATAGGGCCTGAAAGAGGCAGACAAAGCGCAGTAGAGCCTGAACCAGCTCAACAAAGAATTACAGAGAACGGCAAGGTCTGACACAGCTTTAGAGAGCCTGACAGAACTCGACAGAGACCAACAAGCCATGACAGAACCCAACAGACTTTGACACAGCTTGACAGAGGTCGACACAGTCTCACAGGGCCTGACAGAGCCCAACAGAACTCGACAGGGCCCGACAAATTTTGATAGCATATATCAGCGAACTATAGAGTCTAGCAGGGCCTGACAGAGGTGGACAAAGCACGACAGAGCCTGAAAGAGCTCAACAAAGCATTACAGAGCGCAAAAGGGCCTGACACTGCTTGAGAGAACCTTACAGATCCTGACAGAACCTGACACAGCCCGACAGGGCCCAACAAAGCTTGAAAGAGCCCAACAGCACCCAAGGGAGCCTGAAAGAGCTCAACAATAGACAACAGAGCCCAACATAACTTGACAGAGCCAAACAAAGCCTGAATAATGGCAAAAAAGCCTGAAAAAGCCTGACAAGACCTGACATAGCATGACAGGGCTTTACAGACCCTGACAAAGCCTGGTAGGGCAGAAAGAGCCCAAAGGAGCTTGACAGACACCGATAGCACCTGACAGAGCCTGAGACAAACCAACAGATCTCAACAAAGCCTCACAGAGACCGACAGGGCCTGAAAGAGTCTGACAAAACCTGACCCTGACAAGGATTACCAGAGCCTTACAGACCCTGACAGAGCCTGACAAAGTCCAACAGAGCCCAACAAAACTCGACAGAGCCCTGCAAATCCTGACATGGCCTGACAGAGCCTGATCGAACCGAGAAAGCCCAGCAGAGCCTGACAGAGCCTGATGGACCCGACAAAACCTGACAGAGCTCAACAGAGCTTGATAAAGATTGACAGAGCCCACCTGGACTTGACACAGCACGATAGGGCCTTCCAGAGCCCAACTCAGCTCAAAAAGGATCGACAAATCCTGACAGAGCCTGATAGCGAACTATAGAGTCCGACAGACCAACAAAGTGCAACAGAGCCTGAAAGAGGTCGACAAAGCATTACAGAGCCTGACAGGACCTGACAGAGCTTGACAGAGCCCAACAGGGCTAACCAGAGCTTGAAAGAGCCCAACAGGGCCTAACACATCTTAACAGAGCCTTGCAGATCGCGACAGAACCTGACACAGCCCGACAGAGCCCAACAAAGCTTGAAAGAGCCAAAAAGCACCTGGTCATGCTCTGTCAGGCCCTGTCAGGTTCTTTCAGGATATGTAGGCCTTTGTTGGGCCCTGTTGTGTTCTGTCAAGCAATTTCAGGATCTGTCATGATCTGTCAGGTTCTGTTGGGCTTTCTGTGGCATTGTCGGGCTCTGCTGTGATCTCTCGTGCCATATCAGCCTATGTCGGGCTATTTTGGGGAATGTAGGGCACTGTTAATCTGTGTCATACCCTGTCAGGCTCTGTCAGGCTTTGTCAAGCTCTGTCCAGCTCTTTTAGGCCATGACGGGCACTGTGTATCTATGTCATGTTTTCTAGAGCGTTTTAGGGCTGTGATCGGCTCTATAAGGCTTTATCAGCTTCTTTCTAAGTCTGTGAGGCTTGCTCAGGCTCTGCCAGGTTTTTTGGGTTCTGTCAGGCCCTGTCCAGTGTTGTTGGGCAGTGCTGAGCTTTGTCGGGCTTTTTTGATCCCTGTCGGGCTTTGTCGGTCTCTGTCAGGCTTTGACGGCTTCTGTCAGGACATGTGGGGCTCTGTAAGCCGCTTTTGGGTTCCGTCGGTCTCTGTCGCGATCTGTCAGGCTCTGCTGGGCTTCGTCAGTCTCTTTCTGGCTCTGTAGCTCTCTGTCAATCCCTGTCAGGTTTTGTCAGGCTCTTTCAGGCCCTGTTGGTCTCTGTGTGCCTTCGTTGAGAAACATCGAACTCTCTCAAGCTCTGTCAGGCTCTGTATGTCTCTGTCAAGCTTTTTTGGGCTCTTTCTGCTCTACCAGTCTTTTTCAGGCTCTGTAAAGCCCTGTCATGTTCTGTCAGGCCTTGTCAGGTTCTGTCGGGTTCTGTCGGTCTTTGTCAGGCTTTTTCGAAACCTGTCCAGCTCTGTCAGGATTTATCAGGCATTGTCGGGCTTTCTTGCCCTCATTCAGGCTTTTTCAGGCTCTGTTAGTCTTTCTCAAGGTCTATCAAGCTCTGTCATGCCATTTCAAGATTTGTAGGGCTCTGTTGGGTTTTGTCAGGCTCTATTGGGTATTGTCGAGCTCTGTCAGTCTCTACTGCATGCTCTTGGGTGCTTTCAAGCTTTGTTGGGTCCTGTCAGGCTCTGTCAGATTCTGTTGGTATTTGTAAGGTTCTGTCAAGCTGTGTCAGGCCTTGTTGTGCTCTGTAATGCTTTGCTGAGCTATTTCAGTCTCTGTCACGCATTCACAGCCTCTGTGTAGCCCCTGCTGGACTCTCCAGTTCGCCGTCAGGAATTGTTTGGATTTGTAAGACCCTGTCGAGTACTGTAGGTCTCCGTCAGGCCCTGTTGTGCTCTATCAGGCATTCTTGGGCCCTGTAAGACTTTTTTAAGCTCTGTCAGGCTTTCTCAGTTTCTGTTGGGCCCTGTAAAGATTTGTCAAAGTCTGTTTGTCTCTGTCAAGCTCTATCATGCCCTGGCGGGCTCTGTCAGTTTCTGGTAGGCTCTTTCACACCCTGTCAAGCTATTTCAGGCTCTGTCATGCTTTATCTGGCCCTGCTGGGCCTTGTCGAGTTTGTTGGGCACTGTCAGGCTTAGTTGGACTACGTCAGTTCCTGTCAGGTTCTGTTGGGCTCTTTCAAGCTCTGTCTGGCCCTGTTGGGCTCTCTCTAAGTCTGTAAGGCTCTGTCAAGCTGTGTCAGGACCTATCAGGTTCTATAATGCTTTGTTGAGTTCTTTAGTCTCTCTTGCACTTTGTCAGCTTCTGTCAGGTCCTGCTGGGCTCTATCGTTCACTATCAGGTGCTGTTAGGATTTGTCGAACCCTGTTGATCTGTGTTGGGTTCTGTCACACCCTGGTGGGCTGTGTCTAGCTTTGTCGAGCTCTGTTGGACTCTGTCAGGTTTTGTCGGGCTCTATCAGGCTTTTGCAGGATCTTTCAGTGCTTGGCGGGCTCTGTCGAGTTTGGTCAGGATCTGTCAGTCCCTAGCAGTCTCTGTCAAGCTCTGTCAGAATGTGTCAGGCCCTGTCAGGCTCTGTCAGGCTTTGATGGGCCCTGTCGTGCTCTGTCAGGATCTCTCGGGATCTGTTGGCATTTCCCAGGCTTTGTCGGGATCTGTCGTAATCTGTTGGGCCTTATCAGTCTTTGTCAGGCTTTTTTGGGACCTGTAGGGCACTGTCAATCTGTGTCATGCCCTGTTGTGCTCTGTTGGGCCTTGACAAGCTCTGTCCCGGTTTTATAGGCCATGACAGGCTCCGTCTATCTATATCAGGCTCTCTAGGGCATTTTCGAGCTGTAATGGTCTCTATCACGCTTTGTTGGCTTCTGTCTGTCTTTGTGGGGCCTGCTCTGGATCTGTCAGGATTATTTGGGCTCTGTCAGGCCCTGTCAAGTGTTGTTGGGCAGTGTTGGGCTTTGTTGGGTTTTTTTGATGCTGGTAGGGCTTGACAGAGGCTGACAAAGCAAGAACGAGCCTGAAAGAGCTCAACAAATTACAGAGCATGACAGTATCTGACACAGCTTGACAGAGCCACATGAGGTGTAGAATCTACTTTACAACCCTTAAGTTTGTAAAGAGTTATGTTTAATTACGTGGCGTTGGACACACAGGAAATAATTTCACGTAATACGTGTGTAAATTTATAGTAGTTGTGAGCTTGGTTAAATGCAGTAAAGTGTTACATATTTATGAAAGTTTTAGGGACACCTATACATATTCATAACCTATCTCTGAGTAGGCAGGTCTTATTACAATGAGTTTTGGGAGACCATTTCCATAGTCTCCACCTCCGGCTCCTCCTGGTCGCAGCTGCGCTGTGATTGTGAGCCCGGGTCCTCTTCTCTGTACAAGGTCGCCTTTGGTCCATTGTGATGAGTTGCTTAGGATTCAGACTGCTGAGTTGGTTAAAACTGGCGTATCTCCTGTCTTGTGCCCATGTTTCTGTTATCTAGTTCACCCAAGGATGCAACAAAGATGCACCCAAGGATTATTATCTTTGCAAGGTTTCAGCGAACTCCTGTTTCTCGTACGATAAGTTACACAAAACTAAGCAAGGCTAAGCAATAGAGATGTGGGTTAAAGGGTTAGCTTTCTAAGTGTTAGCTCTTTAAGTCTTTAAGTGTTAATTAGTTAATTGTTAATTCCCTGTATCATTCCCCCCTTTTCTAAGAGGTTAGTAAATTCTTTTACGAATGTGATGATTCTTTATCTATGTTTTCTCTGGCCACAGGTAAGAAGGCTACTTCTACCTGAGAAAACCCATCTCTATCCTTAAACAGATTTTTAATGTTAATGCCAAAGTCAGGCTCCCGGTGTTGGTCCACTACGCTGCTAAGCTCTTTTGGGGCAGCTGGCAACCATATGGCTGGTGCTCCGGCAGCAACAGCATCTTCTGGGCTGCGACGGGAGCTTGCATTCTTTGGCCTGGTAACCCTGCTCAGTGCAGTTGTAGCATTTGTCTTCTCTTTTGGCTTTCAATTTGCTGAGGTAGTAAGTAGTAACCTATTTCTTTAATCAAATTTCAGAAAGGTTTTGGTTAATTACTACAAACTTAAAACTCTCTT
This sequence comes from Patagioenas fasciata, assembly GCF_037038585.1. Taxonomy (NCBI): domain Eukaryota; kingdom Metazoa; phylum Chordata; class Aves; order Columbiformes; family Columbidae; genus Patagioenas; species Patagioenas fasciata. Next base: position 4,231,161 of record NC_092559.1, read on the forward strand.
TTGCATATGTGGGCAATGTAATATATATACTCTAGTTGGTTTGCTTCCGAAGCACAATTTATGGCATCCACCCACAGTTTTATTCAGATCTTGCCCATGCCAATTTTCATCCCACCCGTGTGCTAAGGCTATGACCATAAGAAGCACAATTTTCCAGGTTGCACCTGGATTACCCTTCATGGTGCTTTGCAGCCTTTCTTCACTCTGGAATGATGGATCCAGGAATTCTGTTCTTTAATCTTGATAGCAGTGAAAGATGTCAGGAGGACTTGAAATGGACCCTCCTATTGTGGTTCTAAACTCCTTTTCTGCAAGAGACTTCACATACACATAATCTCCTAATTGGATGTTATATACTAGCCCATCCAAACCCCTACTCCGAGTTCCAAACACGTTTCCCAATTTTGTTAAGTTGTTTACCTAATGCTACCCTAGAAGAAGACTTAATTTCATCCCCTACTTGTGCAGACATTCTCTTCTGTACACTATAGGGTCTCCCATACAGGACTGCAAAAGGACTCAAGCATTTCTTTGCCCTTGGCCTTGTTCGTATATGCAGGAGTAGCAAAATCAAAGACTGAGGCCAAGCCAAATTTGCCTCCTGCCCCAATTTTACAATTTGCTGTTTAATTAGATGATTCTTTTTTTTTTTTTTTCTTCCTGGCCACTGCATTGAGGATGATAAGGGGTATGTAGTTGTCAGTCTATTCCCAAGTGATTTGCTGTACAACTTTTGAAATAAAATGTGACCCTTTATCAGAGAATATAACACTTGGATCTCCAAACCTTCGTATTATTTCTTGTACTTGTATTAGTTACCTCCTGAGCTTTTGCTGTTCTGGTAGGGAATGCTTCTGGTCAACCTGAAAAGTTATCAGTGAGTACCAACCAATACCGGCACCCCCCTTTTCTTGGGAGTTCCAAAAAAACAATTTGCCATTGTTGCCCAGGTCCATTTCCTGTCTTAATTTGACCCATTTCTGGCTTGGATATATTCTTTGGATTAGCTTGGAGGCAAAGATTGCATTGCTGTGCTTCTGCTCCCCAATGTCTCTTTCTGTGCTCTTCCCTTACTAAAGGCCAAACTAAATAGGAGGTAACAAGAACATTCCTAATTATATGATCCCTCTACATCTGTAATAAGTTTCCGGTCTTCCTTAGTATATTCTGGCTTACCTTCTAAAGAGACCTGTCCGTCGGGGACTAGGGCACTTTCTACTTTTACCTTTTGCTTATCTGCCAGTTTTGCCTGTCTGTCCACCAGCTCATTTCCTTTTTCCAGTTCCGAGCTCACTTCCTGGTGTGCCTTGATATGCATGATTGCCACTTTCTTAGGAAGTTGAGCTGTCAGTATTTTTTCTGCATGTTTGATATGTTTGCCTTGAGAGTTCAGGAGTTCTTTTCTTTCCAAATTGCTCCGCGTGCATGCACGACCCTGAAAGCATACTAAGAGTTTGTATAAAAGTTCACAGTTTTACCCTGAGCTAGTTCCAGAGCATGAAAAAGGGTGATTCTTTCTGCCTTTTGTTCGGAAGTATTTCTAGGCGGATGTCTAGTTTTAAGGCAAGGCGACTCTAAACTGTGGCAGACGCTCTCCTTTTCCCCCTTTTACCACCTGCCACCCCTTTCCTTTAGATCAGAAAGATAATAGGAAAGATAAGGAGAAAGGAAGAGAAACTTAGACTTCAAGTTGGAAGGTTCTAAAGGCTTTTACCAATGCTACTAAAAGATAGAGAATATATGTACATAATATACAAAACCAATCTTGAGTGCTCGATGTGGAGTTGGCGTCACTCCAGCAGTGGCAGAGCTGGGTGTGCAGAGCTGGCGTGGCTCCAGCAGGTGCAGCTCAGGCCTCTGTAAGTCGTGGGCAGCACTTCACAGCAAACCGGAAATTAGTTGCAGGGATGCAGGGCCTGAGACCTGTAGATCACAGGCAGACAGAGAGGGTCCTCTCTAGATGCAGGCGATGGTAGAAGAGCTTGACCCTCATGATCACCCTCTTATATAGGCAATATGACGATTATAGGATGGAATACTTCAGTTGCTCAGTTCTAGTCACCTGTTTCATCCACCCCTCCTCAAAAACACCCCTCTCATGATGGAATGTGGGAAAACTTATCAGTCTTTCTTGGCTACCATAGTAATAAATCTAAACATGAGATTCTTCAGCATTCCTTTGGTCTTCTTATCAACACGGAGTACAGCATCCTAGGAAAAATATGCAGGCTAAAACTCCGAAAGGTACAGCCACCTAGAAGAACTTAGCTGAAAGAAAAATCACTAAAAGAGAACTGATCTTGTTTTTAACCAAACCAGGACAGCGGAGGTCCAGATTCCATCACTTCATGGCTATAGCATAACCAGCATGCCTTTTGCTGTTCAGGATATTGCTGCTTTCGTCCGTAAAGCATTTCTCAGTGTTTTCTTTTAGATCTGGCTGACTGGAGTATGTTGTGTCGATGATGAACTGATTCTCTAACGTTACCACTGAGGAAAGAAGCTGGACTGAAAATGTTAGTGATAATGATTTAACCTGATATTTGACAAATCTTTGTGGAGAAAGCCAATGTCCCTTCTTGCTTCTAGAACTGTAGACACTGTGTGGGATACTAGCACAATCATTTTCTGACCCATGGTAAATTTCCAGGCCCCCTGTATGTTCAGTGCCACTGCTGTAACTGCCTGTAGGCATCCAGGCCACTCCTTTGCAGTTGCGTCTAATTGTTTGGAGAAATAGGCCGCTGCTCGTCGGTACGGGCCAAGATTCTGTGCCAGTATACCCAAGGCTATTCTCTGCTTCTCATGAGAGAATAGAAAAAATGGTTTACTCACATCTGGGAGTCCTAAAGCAGGCACTGTCATCAAAGCCTTACCAAGTTCTTCAAAGGCTCATGTAGCTCCTTTATTCCATTGCAGGTGTTTCTGATCTGTGGCCATTAGTGCATACAATGGCTTGACAAGCAATCCATAGTCATAAATCGTCAACCGGCACCACCCTGTCATGCCCAAAGAGGTCTGTAATTCTTTTACAGTTTGAGGCTTTGGAGCTTGGCATATAGGCTCCTTTCGAACCTGTCCCAGGATCCTCTGCCTAATTTCATAGCCCAAAGAAGTTACTTGTTGCTGTATCGTATGGGCTTTCCTCTGTGATACCCGGTATCCCTGGAGCCCCAAAAAGGTCAATAAACTTACAGTTCAGGTTATGCACGTCTCCTTCGTTCTGGTATCAATCAAAATGTCATCCCCATATTGTAGCATCTGTCCTTTATCACATGGGGCTTTCCAAGATTCAAGATCTTTAGCAAGCTGATTTCCAAATATTGTCGGGCTGTTCTTAAATCCTTGTGGCAACACTGTCCATGTGAGCTGGGTTATATGTAAATATTGTATGGCTGGTTTCCTGGACAGGGAGGCAAAAAGGCATCCTTTACAACTAAAATATTAAACCAAATCAGAGTTAATACAGTCAGAAAGGTGTGGGTTTGCTGACACTGGGTAGAGGTCCTCTGTTATTCTGTTTTTAACCCAATTTGTATTAATTTCTCTATTACTGGCCGAATTCCTTCCCTGTCCTCCCTTTTCTAAGGGTATTGTTTAATCCTTACCGGCTTTTCTCCTTCTTTGATTTTTACCTTGATGCGCTGTTGAGGTTTTTGTTTGCGGGATGACAATAAAACCATGGCAGATGTGTTGTTAACCCCCTCTCCCCTCTCTTCCATCTTCAGCCCCTCCCTCTCCCCCCTTCCCACTCAGGACAGGTGATTGGGAGGAAAAGAAAAACAGAGAGAAGACAGTTGGAAAATTTTAAATTGTTTTACTAATGCTACTAACGAGAATAGAGAAAATAACACAAAATATACAAAACCAATCTTGAAAGTCCCAGAAACTTCAGAGCTGGCATCCGAAGTCCTGGACTGGACTCTGCAGCCAACCGGAGCTGGATTCAGTCTGTCACTAGGCCTCAGTTCGCAGGGACGACTAACAAGGTCCTCTCCTAATCTCGGCCATAAGGAAAAGGAACGAGAACCTCGCAATCTCACACGTATAAATCAAATCTACCCTCGGAAAGAATTGGAGGACACGGGAAAATGTTAAGACGAATTCCCACACGTGAGACCCTTACTTAAAACAGAATACTTTTATGCAAATGAGAAGGATACTGACCCTCACATTACAACTAAGCAAACACCTTACACTGCCACGGAGCTGGCCCAACTTAAAAAAGATTATGGTCACATCCCTAAAGAATCTGAAACCGAATATGTCTGACATGTATCCCTGACTGGGGGAGATCAAATTCAGTTAAGTGAACAAGAGGCAAATGGATACTTGGGGCACGGAGTCTTCTTAACAACTGGTGACAGACGTACCCCATGGTCTCTAACCCAGCGAGCTGCTTACTGGGCTGGAGGGCTAAACCCCTTAGATAGGGGAGAGCCCTTAGCAATTACTGGCACACCTGATCAATTGTTAGAAAGTGTACACAAAGCAGCCTGTTTGCAAATGATACATGAAAGGAAATTAATTCCTGAATGTGAATCTCCAATGATGTTGCCAGTAAATCCAGACATGAAGACTCCCTTAATAAGGAGACTTCCAGAGTCACTAAAATCTACTAGAATTAACATTCAAAGGAGAATCACACTAATGAGCCCAGTAGAAAGATTGGAACATATGGCTAGGAGCCAGGGTAACAGAAGTGGGAGCCAGAGGGAAGGAACTAATACTAGCATGGATGCCTCTTTCACCCCTCCCCCGACTTCTTGCAATAACCAAATACTCAAAAGGTGCGGACGTGGGGGGAAGTAGCACAAGAATTGATAGATTACAATAGGAAATATGGCCCAGTAAAAATCCTAGAAGAGAGGTCGAGAGGAATCCGTAATATTGAAATCAAAAAGCTGTCCCTCTCTGCCAACACTGCTGCTGTTACCGGTATCCCAAAAAAAGAACATCCATGCATTAAAACAGCAAAGGGAGAACAGCCTAAGGCCCAACAACAATGGTGGGTTTTGGGAATTAAAAAGGGAGTTCCCAGAGATATAATGGAAGGCTTACCCCTTGATAAACTTAGTAAACGAGTATCAAGGTGGCGAAATCCAAAAGAGCCTTCACAGAATGTAAAAGAAATCCTACCTGTTATACCTTCAACTCCCTCCCCCGTCAAGGATGAAAGTCTCTCCCAGAAACAGGAAAACTAGAACCTCCATTCCTTAGTAGTGGGCGGGGGAATGGGGGATGGATTTATATCCGACAGCTCATGCATACCAAAGCGGGCCCTAAGCATGAACCTGTAACTTTTTTCATTGACACCGGTGCACAAATTTGTGCTCTAAGTGATGTAGATGCTGACAGGTGTGGAGTTTTTCCCTCGAAGCGACGTTTTTGTGTCCTTAATGCTCTAGGGTCAACAGAAGTTATGAAAGTTGCTTGGGTAAAATTCTTGTTGCCAGGAAATGAGAGCACAGTCACTATTAAAATGATGATCGGAGACATTCCTAACAGTTTGCTAGATATGGATACCCTCAAAGGTAGACAGTGGGAAGATTCAGAAGGATTATTGTGGACTTTTGGATTGTCACATCTAAGGCTATTGCAAGTCGCACCGGCACTCCCACGTAGTCATGTTACAAATGTAAAACAATATCTGTTGCCCCTTGGTGCCAAAGAAGGCATCAAACCAGTTATACAAGAAATGCGAGAACAAGGAGTCATAATTAACACACACTCTCCTTTTAACTCTCCAGTGTGGCCAGTTAGAAAGCCCAATGGGATGTGGCGACTTACAATAGATTTTCGGCAGCTAAATGCCAACACTGATCCTCTAACCACCGCAGTCCCCAATCTGGCTGAACTAATAACCATGATACAGGAAAAGGCTCATCCAATCATGGCAACAACAGATGTCAAGGACATGTTTTTTATGATACCATTGCAGCCAGAAGACAGAGATCGTTTTGCTTTCACCTGGGAAGGAGAAGAATACACTTTCACTCGACTTCCCCAGGGGTACAAACATTCTCCCACATTAGCTCATCACGCTTTAGCCCAAGAGCTAGAAAAAATACCCAAACCCGAAGGCATAGCTGTTTATCAGTACATTGATGATATTCTTGTGGGTGGAAATGAAATAACAGAAGTAGGGGCAACCCAACAGGATATAATTACACATTTAGAAAATCTGGGTTTGCAAATTCCCCCCAAAAAGGTCCAAAAGCCCTCACAAGAAGTAAAATTCCTGGGAATCTGGTGGAAGGGGGGGATGACCTGCATCCTGCCGGACACTCTTGCTTCCTTAGTTCAGATCAAAATGCCTGAATCAAAAAAGGATTTGCAGCATGTTTTAGGGTTGTTAGTTTTTTGGAGGAAACACATCCCAGACTTTTCTATCATTGCTAGACCTCTTTACGATTTGTTAAGAAAAGGGGTAAAATGGGAATGGACAGCTTCTCAGGAAGAAGCTATGCGATTACTAATTTTTGAAGACACAGCTCACCAAGCCCTTGGTCCTATTCACCCTACAGACCCTTTTCAGGTGGAACGGGGGTTTGCTTTATCAGGCTTGTCAGTTCACATATGGAAGAGAGGCCCTGAGGGTCCAACCCGACCTGTGGGATTTTTCTCCTGGGGTTTTAGGGATGACGAAAAGAGATACACTGCTTGGGAGAAAGGTTTGTCTATTGTTAGTCTGGCTCTAGTAGAAGTAGAGGAGATTGCACGACAGCAGCCAATCGTGTTAAGAGGCCCATTTAAAGTCATAAAAACACTCACTTCTGGGACCACTCCTCCTGATGGGGTAGCCCAAAAGGCCTCAGTACGAAAGTGGTATGTTCAGATTGAACACTATTGTAACATTTTCTCGGTATCTGAAGGAGCTTTAAAAAATCTAGCTATACAAGAAATGGAGAGCTTGGACGATGACCAAGATAAACCTGCCTCAGTGATTCAAGTCGCACCTCCCTTTTCGCATGATCGGTCAGCTAGTGCTTGGTTTACTGACGCTTCTCCAAAAAGAGAAGGAAAAGTGTGGAAATACAGGGCAGTCGCACTCCATATCTCTTCCGAAGAACAGATTATAACAGAGGGAGAGGGTAGTGCACAAGTAGGTGAATTAATTGCAGTATGGAGTGTTTTCCAACAGGAAGCACAAACTGCTACCCCTGTACACATTTATACTGACTCTTATGCTGTGTTTAAGGGCTGTACCGAGTGGCTTCATTCTGGGAACAGAACGCATGGGAAGTTAATAGGATTCCAGTGTGGCAAAAAGAAAAGTGGCAAGAAATTTTAAGTATTGCTAGGAAAGGAAACTTTGCTGTGGGCTGGGTGGCTTCTCCTCAGGTAGATGGGGAATCCGCAGGAGAATGGAATAACTGAGCTGATGAATTAGCAAGACTGGCCCCTGTACAAAAGGATCAAATTTCAGAAGATTGGTAACACTTGTTAGAATGGTTACACGTAAAGTGCAAACACACCGGAGCTAAAGACTTGTATTGTGAAGCTCTGGCCCGAGGCTGTCCTGTCACCAGAGAAATGTGTAAAACCTGCATATCAGCTTGTGAAAGATGTCGGAGACGGCTAGAAAGGCACCCTTTGGAAGATAACCCTCTGCATTTAAGGGAAGGAAAAGGTTTGCGGGATGCCTGGCAGGTGGATTACATTGCCTCCCTCAAGAAATCAGGGGGCAGGCACTTCATACTGGTGGGAGCGGAAATTACGTCAGGACTAGTCCAAGCAGAAACTTTTAAAAAAGCTACAGGTGAAAATACTGTGTAAGCATTGCGAGAATGGTTTGGAACTTTTCCAAAGCCACAAGAAATACAGTCTGACAACGGTTCCCATTTCACTGCTAAAATTGTACAAGATTGGGCACAAAGTGAGGGGATTAAATGGACTTTTCACATTCCATATTACCCACAGGCTAATGGAATTGTAGAAAGAACAAACAGCCTCTTAAAACGGCTTTTGAGACCTCATGAGGGTAATTGGGATACTCGTCTGTGGCAAGCTGTCACAGGGGTAAATGACAGGTGGGGGGTAAATGGATGCCCCAAAATCACTGCTTTCTGTCCAAAAGCCCCTTCCTTGATTCCCTCTCTAAAGGGACCAAATAATTCCAAGGGTTCAGCCCATTACCCGGGACAGCCAGTCCTGGTGGAACTCCCCACTGTGGGAAGCGTACCACTGGTATTGAAAACCCCTTTAAACGCAAATTCATGGGTAGCTTCCGATGCCCTGGGCAAGGAACATTGGATAAATACCCGCTGGATATTTCCATCATTTTAATTATTTTTGCCTCAAAGAGGTGAGCCCCATTTGTTTTCCTTTTTGCAGGAGAACTCCGAGGGACAGAGAGAATAACACGAATCATCCAAGAATCGAAACTGAAGGCCTAGTTTGTCGAGATGATCAAAAGTATAATTGTGTGAAAAATGTAGTTATGATTCGTGCTGAAGGAGTGCAGCTATTCTGCTTGCATGAAGTGTTGCAAGGGGGACATTGCGAGGGTTGCAAAACACATTGTGGTTGCTGGTGGGACCCCCTCTTAACCAAATAGGGCATGGAGCTAGTGAGGCGCAGAATGACCTTACAACCCTTGAGGTTATAAAGAAGGTATGTATTTATCTACGAAACCGGACACATGGGGAATCATTTCACCTAATACGTGTGTAAAATTACAGTATCTGTGAGCTTGGTTAAATGCAGTCAAGTGTTACATATTCATGAAAGTTTTAGGAACGCCTATTCATAACCTGTCCCCGAGAAGGTGGTTCTTATTACAATGAGTTCCAGGAGACCATTTCCATAGTCTCCATCTCCGGCTCCTCCTGGTCGCAGCTGCGCAGTGATTGTTAACACGGGTCCTCTTTCTTTGTACACGGTCACCTTCAGTACAGTGTGATGAGTTGGTTAGGTATCTCCTGTCCTGTGCCCAAGTTTCTGTAATCTAGTTCACCCAAGGATGCACCAAGGATTCACCCAAGGATTATTATTTTTGCAAGGCGTCAGTGAAGTCCTGTTTTTCGTACAATATGTTACACAGAGTTAAGCAAGGCTAGGCAATAGTGATGTGGGTTAAAGGGTTAGCTCTCTAAGTGTCAAGTGTTAGTTCTTTAAGTGTTAATTAGTTAATTGTCAATTCCCTCTATCACTAGGACAAAGGAAATAACGGCTAAGCTTTGAGCAAACTGTGTGGCTAATTGTAAACCTGGCTTGCTTTAAACCAACTGTAAGACTAATTGTGAAACTAGAAGGTCACAAGGTAAGAAGAAGACACGGAGGAAGAAAGAGGAACTTCCTCCAGAATGACCAACCGCAAGAAAACCTCCTGAAAACTGCAAAGGAAAGAACAAGTAATACCGAAGAAACGAAAATAGGCTAAAACTAACCAAAATCCAGAACTCAAAGACAATAAAAATGGCCAGTTTGGAGATCTTAGTGTGTGTGTTTGTGGAGCGCAGATTCCCCGCACACCCAGCACTGGTTTGCTTATTCTATTATCGAACACATTGTAATAAATTGCATGAAGTGCTGCTATCCATGATTGGAGTAGGCCGAGTTGTTTATTTCAATTGGTGACCCCAACGTGATAACCTGGGATATCTCTGCGCCACTCTGAGCTCGGGGAGGCGCCCCACTCTAACCAGTGGCCCTAGTGCTCGGAGTGTCTGGAGATCCAACGTTATTACATGATAAAGCATAAGCAAAAGAACTGAGCTCCTCCCCATACTGCAGTTCACCCGTAATCCAGAGTGCACGAAGTTCCCGATGGGAAAAGTGGACTGTAAGTACCGCTGGGTCGGGTGGCGTGTATGACCGGTGTTGGCTGAGACACAACCTGGTTGCAAAGCGAGTGCGGAGTCCTTCTAAGTGCGGTTCCAACACCCCGCAAGGGGCTTGGCCACTGAAGGGGCGAAGCGAGTGAACAGTTTGTTTTGGTCGTGGATTCGAGTCACACGTTGTGAACCAGTCAGGATAGGCCAGGGAACAAGCAAGTCCTTAGGTCTAGCGGGACCCACGGAAGGGGCCCAAGAGGTTGAAGGGGAGCGACCTACCAGAGAAACCCCCCTGACAGTCCCTGGTGGGGGGGGTCACATTAGAATTTTGGAATGAGGAATTTACCCAGGGGAAGGCTAAAGAGAAAATGGTCTATTACTGTATGGAAATGGTAAAGAACTTTTTGGTCAAGAAGAAAGCAATTATGTTTCATGCTGGGAAGGAAGTTTGAGAACTGTAGAAACATATGTATTTGAGAAAAAGGATAAATATACTCAGGCGTAGACCCCCAGTTTGTAGCAAAATCCTGGGGAGATATAAGAAAGAAATTAGAAAAACTCAAAGAGATGGGGAGAAACAAAAAGCAAAGGAAAAAATTCTTAGTAGCCGCAATAAGGGAGAGTCAAAAGGCAGAGAAACTAACACCGGTTAGAGAAGAACAAAGTGACCAAAGGGGGAGATTGGTCCCGGTAAACAGACCTCCTATGAATCGAATACAGAGAGAGAATGTCCCTATTTGTTATCATTGTGGGAAAAAGGGACATATGCAGCGAAGTTGTAGAAATAGAGAGCAAGATGAGAAGATGTTTAGAGGAGCAGGGGCTCTATATATATTAGGGGCAAAGACAACAACAGAGCCCTTAATAAAACTCAAGATAGGCCCCCATAAAGAAGAAGTGATCTTTTTGGTGGATACGGGGGTAGGAAGGTCTACCATACAACGCCTTCCCAGAGGATGCATTTTAAAGAAGACTGCCCTCGTAGTGGAAGCAAAGGGAGAACCCTTCAAAGTTCTCATACTGGATAATGTGGAAATTGAATCTAAATAAGAAATTGCCTAAATGACTTCTTATTAGTCCCAGAGGCTGAAAATAATCTATTGGGGAGAGATTTAATTGTGGCATTAGGCATGACTATAGAAATTGAACAGGGAATATTAAAAGTAAAACTATATGTGTTAACACCGCAGGACAAAGTCAAAACCAACCATATCCCGATTTCCTGTGGCAGCAAATCTATATACATTGCTAAACCAGATGTCCCCAGAAAACACTTAATATAGCGTAGTAAATCTAAAAGATGTATTTTGGGCCTGCCCCTTAGATGAGGGTAGCAGGAATTATTTTGCTTTTGAATGGGACGAAAACAACAACTAAGATAGACCGTATTGTCATAGGGTTTTACAGAATCACCAAATTTATTTGGATAAGCGTTAGAAAAACTATTGTTAGAATTTGAACCCCCTTCTACGGTAAAGTTAATATAATAGATGACTTCTTAATTGCCGGAAAGAAGCAGAAGAGACAGTATGAAAAAGAACCATAGGATTATTGAACTTTTTTAAACACAAAGGATTAAAAGTATCAGAGAGTAAATTGAAGCCTGTAGAACCAGATGTAAAATATTTAGGACATTGGCTTATAAAAGGGAAAAGACAATTGTTAGGACTGTTAGGATATTGTAGACAATGGATAGGTGCAGAATTCAAGAATGAGGGATGTTATTTTTTTTTACCGGATAGTAGAGAGATAGTCCCCAAAAATTAGGTTAAGGGAATTCTAAATTTACTCTTGGGGAACCAGAGCTCTCCGTGATCAGTTTTTGAAGTGTTTTGGATGTTTTTTGAATTTCTTGAAGTTACTGTGTGGATGGGTTTCCCTTAGATGGAGATTTGTTATTAAACTACCCAGGCCCAAAAGAATTTCAAGACCACCTTGGAAAGGTGAAAACACAACATAAATCAACAGACCTATTAGCAGTGAGACTCGGGCACGTGGACAGCTCGTGAACATAAACAATATCCAATCAGCTAATGCATGCTTGGAGCGTGGACACGTGATCAGGAAATAACTACATATATAAGGAGGCTTGTTTCTGTAATAAATGGCTTCGCTTGAATTCATATTGGATTGTGTGGAGTCCATGATTTTTCACGCTCGCAAGTGGTGATGCCGACGTGATATGCAAGGAGAATTTACGGCGAGGGGACGACTGCTGCAAGGAACGAGCCCCAACCGGAGACGACACGGCTGGACCGTGACCGGGACATAGTCTGCGGGCTGCATGTCTCCTGATTGATCACTACAGAAGTGACAGAGGAGGGATAGAGGATCCGATATCGTTGCAATGGGCACCCAAAGAGGTGAGCAGCTGGGGGCGAGAGGAGATGGGGCAGAATATGTCTAAAGAAGAAGAAATTCTGCCGCTCCTCTCGCATATCCTCTCTATGAGAGGGGTGAAGTATGAGGAGAACCTCAAAAAACTTTTAATTTGGTGGAGAGGCAATGGGTTTCCTGCTGATCTGTCAGGAGCTTTTCAAATAGAGACTTGGGAAAAAGTGGGAACTGTGTTGTGGAAGGCAATCAGTTGCAGCGAAAAAGATATTCTCGGCCTTGTAACCGCCTGGCAACTGATAATTACTACACTGAAGCAATTAAAACCTGAAAAGACTGTTATGAGCACTAGTGACTCAAAACTTAAGCTTGAACTTTGGGACGATACAGGGCAGAAATTATGGGATAAAGTCAGCAAAGGAGATAAAGAAGCTAAATCATTAGCAACTACATGACAGCTTATAATTACCATCTTAAAAGATCTTAAGGCTTAACGGTCTGCTGCTGCCAGAGTTTTTGTACTGTTGCAGCCTGATAAGAATCCTGAAAGTCGCTGTGAAGTTTACCCAGTTCGTGTCTTTGATACCTGTCGAGGGTTAGGATTGCGGGGTGACAATCAAACCCTGGCAGATGTATTGTTAACCTCTTCTCCCCCCCACTTCCCCCTTTTGCCCCTCCCTCTCCCCCCTTCCCACTCAGGACAGGCGATCGGGAGGGAAAGAAGGACAGAGAGAAGAGAGTTGGAAAAGTTAAAGATGTTTTACTAATGCTACTAATAAGAATAGAGAAAATAATACAAAATATACAAAACCAATCTTGTAAGTCTCAGCAACTGCAGAGCCAGCACCCAAAGTCCTGGATTAGACTCTGTAGCCAACCGGAGCTGGATTCAGTCTCTCACTAAGCCTCAGTTCACAGGGACGACCAGCAAGGTCCTCTCCTAATGTCAGCCATGAGGAAAAAAGGGAAAAAAAGGCAAAGGGACGAGATCCTCGTGATCTCCCACTTTTATATGAAGTATTCACGTGAATGGAATGTTATACACCGTTGGTCAGTCTCTCGGTCACCAGTTTCTCGTTGCCCCTCTCGCGAGATGTCCATCCGTGCTTATCAATAAGTTTGCATTCCATTGCTAGGTTTAACCAAAACATGTGTTGGGTTCTCCAGGAAAATGCAGCTAATATGAAGGCTTTAGCTGACAGGCAGAAATTCACTAAAAGAGAAACTTGTTTTTTAACAAAACCAAGACAATACCCTTCCTACTCCATCCCCTGCTGTGCCTTCGGCACCCCTGATGGTTCAGCAGTCCGGGGCGGGGGGAGGAAAAATGCCGAGCGGGTGGCCTCCTGTACCATTGCCCAACCCTGGTGAGAAAAAGTCCAAAGGATTGGAGTCAGATGATTTGCCCAAAGAACCTGTGAAAGCTGAGAATGCTAAAGTCATAAACAAGTATACTATCAGTCCTTTTACCAAATTGTATCCGCCTTTACCGCCTTTTAACCCTCCAACTTCCACGAGAGAGTAGAAGGAGTCACTGGATAAGAACTGGACAAAAGAACTGTGTGAAAGATTAGATCAGTTAATAGCGAGTGAATCCAGCAGTCGGCAATGCGGTCATGCTGATTGTGACGGGAAAGAGGATGTGCCTGGGGACTCAGTTTATATGAATAATTATGATACTAGAAAGTATTGGCAAGAATATGCACTGTTCTGAATCCCCCTGTTACTAATGACTCTCCAGCACCGTTCAAGTCTGTGTTATCTGATGACTCAGATGAGGATGAGGATCTGCAGCATTTTTTTTAAAAGTTAAAAGGAAAACGAGTATGTGTACGTGTTGCCCTGAGATCAGATAAAAACCATTAAAGACTCAAGCAAAACTAGACCTATGCAATGTAACAGCTGTAGATCATTCAGGACGGAATGATGGGGACTCGTTGAAAGGGGCGGGTATCCCCCAGCTCTTGGAAGAGACGCTAATTGACACACCACAATTACAGGCGCGATTAGTTTCTGAAATCCTGAGGCAGTCAACAGACCTCGCATACCAAGCTATGATAGAGGTGCCTGAAACCAACAAAGCAGCCAAATCATTTACAACTATTATTAGGGTCCCAATGAGAATTACATGCAATTTACTGACCATCTTCAAGACGCCATCAATAAGCAGGTTGAAAACTTAGAAGCCAAGGAGCCACTAGTGTTGAAATTAGCAGTAGAGAATGCTAATGTTTGCTATCAACAAGTTTTACAGCACATATTATGTGCTTCTGTGTATTGCCTCTCTGAAAATCAAGCAGCTTGTCAGGAATGTGAGTTAATTGCGTTGTTGGTTGTTGTTTGCAGTTCTTTCTTTGTGACATTGTTTCTGTGGGTACACTGTGGGCCTTCTCCCCACTTTTCCCACTCACGCTGCAAGCAGCCCTGTGCTTCCCCCCCTCCCTCCCTCTTCTAATGGTTTTTACTTATGAGATGGGGTCAGGAATGACTGTTTTCAGTCATGTTCCGAAGAAATCGGTATTGGGAGGTCTTTTAAAACATAGGAAAGTACTTGGAAATAGGAGGAAGGAAGATCTGAGCCAGCACTGTGCCCTTGTGACCAAGAAGGCCAATGGCATCCTGGGATGTATTAGAAGGGGGGTGGTTAGTAGGTCGAGAGAGGTTCTCCTTCCTCTCTACTCTGCCCTGGTGAGACCACACCTGGAGTATTGTGTCCAGTTCTGGGCCCCTCAGTTCAAGAAGGACAGGGAACTGCTTGAGGGAGTCCAGCGCAGAGCCACAAAGATGATGAAGGGAGTGGAGTACCTCCCTTATGAGGAAAGACTGAGGGAGCTGGGTCTCTTTAGTTTGGAGGAGACTGAGGGGTGACCTTATTAATGTTTATAAATATACAAAGGGTGAGCGTCATGAGGATGGAGCCAGGCTCTTCTTGGTGACAAACAATGGTAGGACAAGGGGTAATGGGTTTAAACTGGAACATAAGAGGTTCCACTTAAACTTGAGAAGAAACTTCTTCTCAGTGAGGGTAACAGAGCACTGGAACAGGCTGCCCAGGGGGGTTGTGGAGTCTCCTACTCTGGAGACATTCAAAACCCGCCTGGACACGTTCCTGTGTAGCCTCATCTAGGTGTTCCTGCTCCGACAGGGGATTGGACTAGATGATCTTTCGAGGTCCCTTCCAATCCCTGGCATTCTATGATTCTATGATCTTGTGAAATATTGTAATTAGTGGTGTTCACTGCTGTACAAGTTAAATGATTGGGAAAAGTGTCCGGAGAATAGAATCTTGAAGTATAATACTTTGTTGCAATTAATGTTGTTTTTAAGGCGAGAAGAGCAGGACAAAATAGATCTCTACAAGAGATCATTAAATCATTTCAGACAGTTTTGCAGGCAGAACGGTTTGAATTTCAACAAGCTGAGAGAGTTAACTGATAACACACAGATCATAGAAAACTTACTGAAGTCTGCAAGATGCTTTCCTCATTAACCTGTTTTCTTTGTAGGTATCTGTTTAAACATATGGTTTGGTGAGTCTTTGCCTGTTATATGGTACAGTAAGTTCACAGACTGTTAAATCATGAGAATCCGTTGACTCAAAATGTGCGTTTTGTGATAATACAGAAGACCATGAGTAATTTATTTCTTTACTGGTGAATGTGATGGTAAATTTTTTTTGTGTAGTAGCTGTTATTTTTCTTTCTAGCATGCTAGCTTTATTCCGGTATCCAGACTTGCACAACTCTGCGATGTGTCTCATCTCGATGTGCTGGATTTGGCTCTTTAGTATGCACACCAAGTAAAGAATCCTGGTTTTGGGATAACAGTTGTAGCACACCAGATGAGACACTAATAAAAGCCTTACCCATTCCAGTTGCTGTGTCGGCGGGGGGGCGGGTGCCGATTGGGCTCCAATGCGCACTGACCTGTTTTGTCAGGGAGACCCAGTGGTGCCTCTGCCTGCCTGAGCAGTAAGCGGCCCAAAGGTGCAATGCTAAAATTGAGATATTGTCTTGAATAAGTGTAACTGTGATCTATCTGCATATTCGAACTTGGTATTTGGTTTTCATATCTGAGCTCAGTATTTTAATTTGCATATGTATATTTGGTACCAAAAGAATTTTGTTTGGGGAGATAATTACAAAATGGGAACCGGTTCCACTGTTAAAATTCCACCTTGCTCCACCTTAGGATGCATCCTTACACATTAGAGTAATTGCTTATATTGTTACCTAGTAATTTTGAGACCAGAAAAGAATTTAAATTGTTAAACTCTGATTTGCTTTGAAAACAAACAAAAAAATAAACAAAACAAAACGAAACACCTAAATGCTATGATGGATGTGAACTTGGTATTGTATGAGGTTGTATTTAAAAGCTGCTAGAATATGAACTGATTTGGATCTAGGAAAATGGAATAATGGATTGATGTTTAATATACTGTTTTTTGACATCTGTAAAATGTAAAAGGTAAATGGGGCTGAGGAATGTAATGACTTTTGAGCTAATTGGAATTGCGTATAAAGTGTATTATGGTTGGAATGAAATGGGAAAACAAACAGCAAAATATCCCAGGCCTGTGCTTGAATATATATTTCAGGCCTGTGTCAAGCTACAAGATAAACTCAGCTCATTGTAACTGAGGAGTTTGCCAGAGCCTCCCACTTCATAACAGCGATTACGTCACCTTGGAAAGCTGAAAACACCACGTAAATCAACAGACCTATTAGCAGTGAGACTCGGGCGCATGGACAGCTCGTGAACATAAACAATATCCAATCAGCTAATGCATGCTTGGAGCGTGGACGCGTGATCAGGAAATAACTGCATATATAAGGAGGCTTGTTTCTGTAATAAATGGTTTCGCTTGAATTCATACTGGATTGTGTGGAGTCCATGATTTTTCGCCCTCGCATCTGACGATGCCCGTCTTGCCATTTTTTTCCTAAAAACTGGATCTCTCGTGCAGGTCCCTTGACCTTGCTTCCTTTTATGGCAACACCAGCATCCAAAAGAATCTGAATTATTCTCTCACATTTCTCAAAGACTTCTTTCTCTGTGTTGCCCCATACGATGATGTCAATATATTGCAAGTGTTCTGGAGGTTTACCTTGCTCCAGTGTGGTCTGGATCAGTCCATGGCAGATGGTAGGACTGTGTTTCCACCCCTGGGGCAAGCGATTCCACGTGTACTGGATGCCCCTCCAGGTGAAAGCAAACTGCGGCCTGCATTCTGCTGCTAAAGGAATAGAGAAAAATGCATTAGCAATGTCAGTTGTGGCATACCACTTGGCTGCCTTTGACTCTAGTTCATATTGCAGTTCTAACACATTCGGCACGACAGCACTTAACAGTGGCGGTGGAAGGAAACTGGTTGCATGGATGCAGGGCCTGAGGCCTGTAGGTGAGGCTCGAGGTCGACCTACTCCTTAGGTAGTCCATATCAAGGATGCACGAAGCATCTGGGCCCGTCAAAACAGTGTGCCTTTCCCACTCCTTTCCAGTTAGGTTCATTTTAGCCTCTACAACAATCAGTTCCTGGGATCCCCCAGTCACTCCAACAATATTGATGGATTGCGTTCCTTTATAGTTAGAAGGAATTATCGTGCACTGTGCACCAGTGTCCACTAAAGCTTTGTACTCCTGGGGTTGTGTAGTACCAGGCCATCGTATTAGTACAGTCCAACAAACTCTGTTATCCCTTTACTTCACCTGGTTGGAGGCAGGGCACCTCTAATTTCTGTTTTGCACAGTCTCTGGGTGTGAATTAGATGTTCCTTCAAGAGCATCAGAATCTCTTCTGCTCCTTTTGTTAACTGGAGCAGCCATTTTTCTAGGAGTTTTTCCTTTTATCTCACGTACTCATTCTTGAAGTTCTGAGGTAGGTCTTCCATGCCACCTATTCGTGTTTTCTCCCTGCTCACGTAGGAAGAACCACAGCGAACCTCTTTTTGTGGACTGCCTCTGTCCTCTCTCTTGAGATTGGAAACGCCTTCTCCTAATAGCTGAAACATAGGTTCGTACAGGTCGTGAATGGTACGTATCTTCTCTGAGTTCTTCGACTTCTTGCAAAAGCTTTTCAAACCGGTCATCAGATTTTTCACACAGTTTCTCCACAGCAGAGACACAAGCCTGTAGAGAAACAGCAAGGTTGTCCTCAAATTCCCAAAGCTGCTCAATTGTGATAGAAACGGTTTGTACTCCTGGTGTCCAGATCATTGATGCCAATGACTTAGCATATGCACAAATCTGCGCCACAGAGGTCGTGTACAACTGATTCTATCTGGGTCTGTCCCTTGTGGGTTGTTTGGTCCAAAATAGATGATCTCTCGCACAGCTAATTCTCTCAGGAACTGGATACCTCTCTCCATAGTATTCCATTTCCCTAATGTGCATATACAATCTTCCTTGTAGGGAAATCTTACTCTCATAGCTGTCAGGAGTTGGGTCCAGAGGGTAGTGGCGTTAGGGTCTCTTGAAATTGCCTTATCAGTGGTGGAATCTTTTGACAGAGATCCCAGCTGCCTGGCTTCACCACCTTCCAATTCGATTGTTTCTTCCCCATTATCTTCCCCATCGGAGCAGCCAGCTTACAATATTCTTGCCTTCATGACAAGTGAAGTCTTTTCACAGATCTCTCAGCTTACTTGGAGAAAAGGACCAAGTGGTGGTCACTTCATCTCCTCCCTGCGCTGGTGATGCCCCTCGGGTGTATGTTGGCCCTGTGGCTCCTGTGCTATCACCTGCTGCACGAGTATCTTTCTAGTGACTTTCTTACAACCGGCAAGTGATGCTGATATGGGCTCACCATCATTTGATTAATTTCCAGACTCTGAATGACTGTCACTGACATTGGCATAGTTGCAGTGATTGTTATGGTTACAGCGGCAACAGTGCCCAGTGTGTGAGGAAGGAGCGGCTGCCTTGTTAGCATTTGAGGCTGGAGAAGTAACATTATCTGCTGCGACCTTGGCAGTCGAGCCTTGCGGGGGAATTGTAGTTTGGGCCTGCGAAACAGCGGTGTCTGTGATGGGGGAGGGGCAGTGGCTGCAGCGGCAGCTTTCGCTGTTTTGCTTTTTCTCGGGCAGCTAGGAGTGCTTTTTGCTAAAGTTTCCGAAGACACGACGCAAATCTCAGGACTGAAAAGAGACGCAAACCTCCTATTTAACCTCATTTCTCTTAACAGCAACACAAACTGACACACATTCAGCAAACCAAATAGCACCATCATAGTTCTATCAAAGCTCCAAGGATATTCAAAGCTATCAAAAACGTTTGTAAACTGTCCTAGCGAAAAAGCGAAAGTATTGTTAGCCAGTATTTCTAAAGATTCGCTTGACCAATTAGCAAATACATAGCTGTATTGGTCCTTTATCTCTCCCAGAGGTTTTTCAAGGTAAAGCAGAAAGGAGTAGAAATTCATTAGCGGCTGCGGTATAACGAAATAAACTAGTGCCAAACCACACAGTATCATCATAACCATCGTCCAGTTTCTTGTTGTTATATAATGAATACTTCGATTCAGAAAGAATGCCCGGCACAGGTATGGTACCACCGAGTACAATGTAAAAAATAACTGATACAACTTATTCCACAATATTTCTAAACCAATGTAATTCACTCTGCCTTAATACCACTAAATAATGTCCAAAGAAAACAGACCCACGAGTATCACAACTCTATGAATTGGCACCGTGCCAAGAAAATCGAAAGGTACGTCAGAGCCGTAGCAAAGCAAAAAAATCTCCAAATTTACCGCTTTTTAGTGCCAAATTTTAACCCTTTCACGGGATTCACGTTGGGCGCCAATTATCCGTTGAGGTTTTTGATTGCGGGGTGACAATAAAACCGTGGCAGATGTATTGTTAACCCCCTCTCCCCTCTCTTCCCCCTTCAACCCCTCCCTCTCCCCCCTTCCCACTCAGGACAGGTGATCAGGAGGGAAAGAAGGGCAGAGAGAAGAGAGTTGGAAAAATTAAGAATGTTTTACTAATGCTACTAATAAGAATAGAGAAAATAACACAAAATACAGAAAACCAATCTTGAAAGTCCCAGCTGGCACACAAAGTCCTGGATTGGACTCTGCAGACAACCGGAGCTGGATTCACTCTGTCACTAGGCCTGAGTTCGCAGGGACGACTAGCAAGGTCCTCTCCTAATGTCAGCCATAAGGAAAAAGAACGAGATCTTCGCGATCTCCCACTTTTATATGAAGTATGCACGTGAATGGGATGTTATACTCAGTTGGTCAGTTTCTTGATCATCTGTTTCTCGTTGCCCCTCTCAAGAGATGTGCATCAATTTGTTATCAATAACCTCACATTCCATTGCTATGTTTACCAAAACATGTATCTGGTTTTCAAGGACAATGCAGTTAATATAAAAGTTTTAGCTGACAAGCAAATTCACTAAAAAAGAAACTTGTTTTTAAGAGAACCAGGACACAGGTGGAGCATTTTTGGCCCTTCCAGGTATATCAGTAGCCCATACCCCAGGCTACACTTGGTTCATGGCTTCTTCGTTAATCTTGTCTTCTGTGGGAACAGTTGCTAAAAGCAAACCCATTATTTCCATATATTGCTGATCATTTACCTCCAGAGTAATTTCTCCTTTTTCAAATCTGATTACTGCATCCATTTCTTCCAACAGATTTCTCCCCGAAATAGGTTTCAGGGAATTTGGCATACATAAAAATTTTAAAATGCCTACTTGGTTACCCAATTTGTGTTTCAAAGGTTCAGAAAAACAGGCCCTTTCACTTTGGCCAGTGGCTACCTTTACTTACTATGTAATCATTATTTATTGGCAATCTACCAAAAATTCCACTTGTTTCTGTTCATTCCAGGTTCCCATCAGTCTTTTTCAAAACTTGTTACTGTCCATTTCTCTCTCTGCCTACTTCCTCTGTACCTTCCCCGACATTCATTTTCCCAATAGACATTGATCTCTCTCTAAAGGCTTTCAAAGCTTTCCAACCTCTTTAGTTCCCTATTTTCTCATCCTTTTGACAATCTTTCTCTTCCCTGTTACTGAACCCTCTCCAAGCTTCATCTCTACAACATTTCCAAATTTCTACTTTCTGTTGCTCTCAGTTTCTATAACTTCTCTAGGGGAGCTTGCACCATTTCGGGTGCTAGATGCTACCTTGAGAGGCATACGGCTTGCCCCCCCACTTCCGCCGTTTCAAGCAGTGGCTTTCCTGGTATTTCTTTTTTTTTTCTTTGTCGGGCTGTGTGTGGCTCTTGTGCGCTCTGTCAGTTCTTGGCGGGCTCTGTGGGGGTCTTTCAGGATTTGTCAGGCCCTGTCAAGCTCTGTTGGGATTTGTTTGGCACTGTCGTGCACTGTCAGCCACTGTAAGGATCTGTCGGTTTCTGTCGGGCTTTGTCAGGATTTTTCGATCTCTGTTGGGCTCTGTCAGGCTTTTTATGGCTTTGTCGGGCTTTCTCGGGGTCTATCTGGCTCTATCAGGCCGTGTCAGGATTGGTAGGGCTCTGTTGGGTTTTGGTGGGCTCTCTTGGGTGTTGTAAAGCTCTGTTAGGCTCCTTCGAGTGCTCTTGAGCTCTTTCTAGCTTTGTTGGACCCTGTCGGGCTCTGTCAGGATCTGGCAAGATCTGTAAGGCTCTCTCAAGCTGTGTTCAGGCCCTGTTGTGCTCTGTTACGCCCTAGCGTGCTCTTTCAGTCCTTGTCATGCTCTTTCGAGCTCTGTCATGCTTTATCTGGCTCGGTTGGGCCTTGTCGAGCTTTGGCGGGCACTGTCAGTCTTAGTTGGGCTCTGTCTATTCCTGTCAAGTTCTGTTGTGCTTATAGTACTGTGTTTCATCCTACTTTTCCCTTGTTCTGCAGAACAACATTAATTGCCACTAATTGCTATAATCCCACATTCAAACCACAAGTGAGTACAATATTGTTTCAAACTTTCTCTTATCAGGATTCCCCACTAAGTTACTCTAATGTCTAAGGATGCATCCTAGGGAGAGCAAGATGGTATTTTAGTATTTTAATGGAACCGGTTCCATTTTGTTATTATGTCCCTGGTTTCGGAAGGTGAAAAACATATCTGCATATACTTTCTTTACACCGCGCGCACTGCAATTTAACTCATGCCACGTGACTTAAATCAAGGTGTTTTAAGCTCATCTTCTGCTTTATACAGATCACAGGCTAAAGCGTACCACCATACATTTAAACAGTAATTTCTCTAACTAGCACACACTCACACAGCTCACACAGACGTGGTTGGTTGGTTTTATGACTTACGATTTACTTTATGATTTAGAACGGAATGCATGGAATGCCCGGGCACTTACAAAAGATACCATGCAGATACAGATCAACTATTACTCCTTTTTCACTGACTATTACCTTTTCTAGCAGCTGCAAAAAGAGAGATCTCTGCATTACCTTTCACCCCGCTAAAATCATTAGCAAAGCTCCATCCTGGCTCCCGAAACCGAGACGCAGAAACCTCGGGATTGCTTGATCTACTCCCAAGATCTCTAGCGACCGACTCTCAGACAGCAGCCCCCACTTCCCAGGTACCTTTACCACTGCAGACACGCTGGACATGCGTGAGGCATCTCATCATGTCTTACTGGCTCCCTGCCAAATGCAATTAAATGCACTTTTATTACAACATACCATAACCACTGTTTTTGCCGGACGTCTTTTGTCTGCTCCCGCAAATGAACAGCTGGGAGCGGAGCTCTTCCGAAAAAAACTTTGGGGCGTGACAAAGCCGGCCGTTCTCAGCTGTTCCTGCAGCCAAGCAGAACACCCTCCTGTCTGGTTCGCCAAAATGAGGAGTCAAAAATGACCTTACAACCCTTAAGATTGTAAAGAAGGTATGTATTTACAGCGCTGGACACACAGGGAATAACTTCGCCTAATATGTGTGTAAAATTACAGTAGCTGTGAGGTTGGTTAAATGCAGTAAAATGTTACATATTCATGAAAGTTTTAGGAATGCCTATACATATTCATAACCTGTCCCCGAGAAGGCGGTTCTTATTACAATGAGTTCCAGGAGACCATTTCTATAGTCTCCACCTCCGGTTCCTCCTGGTTCCAACTGCGCAGTGATTGTGAATTGGGTCCTCTTCTCTGTACACGATCACCTTTGGTCCAGTGTAATGAGTTGGTTAGGACTCAGACTGCTGAGTTGATTAAAACTGGCATATCTTCTGTCCTGTCCTGTTCTGTCATGCTCAAGTTTCTGTTACCTAGTACACCCAAGGATGCACCCAATTATTATCCTTGCAAGGTGTCACCAAACTCATGTTTCTCGTACATTAAGTTACACAAAGCTAAGCAAAGCTTGGTGATAGTGATGCGGGTTAAAGTGTTAGTTCTCTGTTAGCTATTTAAGTCTTTAAGTGTTAGTCCTTTAAGTGTTAATTAGTTAATTGTTAATTCACTGTAACACTGCTGGACTCTATAGTTTACTGATAGGAGCTGTCAGGATTTGTCGGGCCATGTTAAGTTCTGTTGGGTGCTGTTAGGCCCTGTGAGACTTTGTCAGGCTTTGTCAGGGTTTCTCAGGTTCTGTTGGGCTCTGTCAAGCTTTGTCGAAGTCTGTTGGGCTCTGACATGCACTGGCAGGCTCTCTCATTTTCTGCTAGGCTCTGCTAGGTTCTGTTAGGCCCTGTCGTGCTTTTTCAGAGCCTTACAGAGCTTGATAAACCATGAATAAAGGCAAGAAAGTCCAACAAAGCCTGACAGACACTGACAGAGATCAAAAGAGCCTGACAAAGCCCGACAGAACCCAACAGAGCCTGACAAGGCCTTACAGAGCATGTCAGGGCTTTACAGAACCTGAAAAAGACTGCTAGGGCAGAAAGAGTGCAAAAAATCTTGACAGAGCCCAACAGAACCTTAGAAAGCCTGACAAAGCCCAACACACTCTCACGGGGCCTGACAAAGTCCTACAGAGCCCCACATGATCTGACAGAGCTTAACAGAACTCGACAGGGCCCGACAGATCCCCACAGTACCTGACAGTGAACTATAGAATCCATTAGGGTTTGACAGAGGCCGACAAAGTGCGACAGAGCCTGAAAGAGCTCAACAAAGCTTAACAGAGCTCAACAGGGCCTGAAACAGCTTGACAGAGCCAGATGATGCACAAAAATTACTTTCCACCCCATAAAATTGTAAAGAGGAATGTTTATTTGCACGATGCCAGACACACGGGGAATAATTTCACCTAATACTTTTATAAATTTTCAGTAGCTGTGAGCTTGGTTAAAGGCAGTAAAGTGTTACATATTCATGAAAGTTTTAGGAATGCCTATACTTCTTCCTAACCTGTCCCCAAGAAGGCGACTCTTATTACAATGAGTTCCGAGAGACCATTTCTACAGTCTCCACTTCTGGTTCCTCCTGGTTGCAGTTGCGCAGTGATCGTGAACCCAGGTCCTCTTCTCTGTACACCATCACATTTGGTCCAGTGTGATGAGTTGGTTAGGACTCAGACTGCTGAGTTGGTTCAAACTGGCCTATCTCCTGTCCTGTGCCCAAGTTTCTCTCATCTAGTTCACCCAAGGATGCACCCAAGGATTATTATCTTTGCAAGGCGTCCGCGAACTCCTGTTTCTCGTACAATAAATTACACAAAGTTAAGCAAGGCTAGACAATAGTGATGTTGGTGAAAGGGTTAGCTCTCTCTTAGCTCTTTAACTCTTTAAGAGTTAGTTTTTTAAGTGTTAATTAGTTAATTGTCAATTCCTTGTAATACTGCTGGACTCTATAGTTCACTGCCAGTTGCTGTCAGGATTTGTCAAGCCTTGTCGAGTTCTGTCAGGTGCTGTTGGGCCCTGTGAGACTCTGTCGGGCTTTATCAGGCTTTCTCAGGTTCTGTTGGGCTCTATCAAGCTTTGTCAAAGTCTGTCAGGCTCTGTCATGCCCTGGCAGGCTCTCTCATTTTCTGGTAGGTTCTGTTAGGCCCTGTCATGCTCTTTCGGTCTCTGTCATGCTTTATCTGGCTCTGTTGGGCCTTCTTGAGCTTTGTCAGGCACTGTCGGGCTTAGTTGGACCAGCTTCTGTCCATTTCTGTCAGGTTCTGTTGGGCACTTACAAGCTCTGTCGTGCCCTGTCAGGCTCTGTCAGGATCTATAAGGTTCTGTCAAGCTGTGTCAGGTCCTGTTATGAGGCGCGGAATGACCCTACAACCCTTGAGGTTATAAAGAAGGTATATATTTATTTATGACACCGGACACACGGGGAATCATTTCACCTAATACGTGTGTAAAATTACAGTAGCTGTGAGCTTGATTAAATGCAGTAAAATGTTACATATTCATGAAAGTTTTAGGAACGCCTATACATATTCATAACCTGTTCCCGAGAAGGCGGTTCTTCTTACACTGAGTTCCAAGAGACCATTTCCATAGTCTCCACCTCCGGCCCCACCTGGTTGCAGCTGCACAGTTATCGTGAACCTGGGTCCTCTTTCTTTGTACACAGTCACCTTTGGTCCAGTGTGATGAGTTGGTTAGGTCTCAGACTGCTGAGTTGGTTAAAACTGGCGTATCTCCTGTCCTGTTCCCAAGTTTCTGTAATCTAGTTCACCCAAGGATGCACCAAGGATGTACCCAAGGATTATTATTTTTGCAAGGCATCAGTGAAGTCCTGTTTTTTGTACAATAAGTTACACAGAGTTAAGCAAGGCTAAGCAATAGTGATGTGGGTTAAAGGGTTAGCTCTCTAAGTGTCTTTAGAGATGTGGGGTAGGGTTAGTTCTTTAAGTGTCTAGTGTTAGTTTTTTAAGTGTTAATTAGTTAATTGTCAATTCCCTGTATCAGTTAGGCTCTGTAATGCTTTGTTGAGCTTTTTTAGTCACTGTCGCAATTTGTCAACCTCTGTCAGGTCCTGCCGGGCTCTACCATTCACTATCGGAATCTGTTAGGATTTGTCAAACCCTGTTGAGATGTATTGGGCTCTGTCAGGCCCTGGTGGGCTCTGTCAGGCCCTGGTGGGCTCTGTCTGGCTTTGTCGAGCTCTGTTAGGGTCTGTCGGGTTTTGTCAGACTCTGTGAAGGGGTTTCGTTAGAAGGAGATATGTTGTTGAATTAGTCAGGCCCAAAGGAATCTCAAGGCCACTTCGAGAAGCTGAGAACAGAATCTGCTGTGAGAAAGAGGGGCGTTTCTTCACTAACAGGGCCTCAGCATGGCGTGAGTCGTCGGACCTATCATCGGTGGGGCTCCAGCGTGTGGACTGCCCATGATACTCATTTAGCGAATCCATGCTTGGAGCGTGGATTCGTGATTAGAGAATAGTTGCGTATATAAGGAGACATCTGTCTGTAATAAATGGCTTCGGCGTGATTCACATTGAATCGGAGTGCTGAGTCCTTTATCGTTCCAACAAATGGTGACCCCGACGTGATACTCCGAACGGCGTCTCACTAAGGTCGGGGAAAAGCCTGGAGCGGCCCAGCCGGAGGCGGCTCAGCTGGACTGAGAGCCGGGCGGAGACGTACGGACGTTCCGCGGATAAATTTTGTTGAAGAAGGCCCCGGGAAAGGTGAGCAGCTGGGAGCAGGAGGAGGGAAGAGTGAAGTTATGGGGCAGAATATATCCTCAGAGGAAGAAGCTATAGTTAAGATCCTCCTGCATATTCTCTCTATGAGAGGACTTAAATATGAAGAAAGTAACATACGTAGACTGTTGGTTTGTTGTAGAACTAACGGCTACCCGACAGAAGCTGAGAAAGCTTTTAAAATTGAACTTTGGGACGATATAGGGCAGAAATTATGGGATAAGGTTAGCGACGGAGATAAAGAAGCTAAATCATTAGCGACTACATGGAAGCTTATAATTTCCACCTTAAAAGAATTTAAGGCTGAGCGGGCTGCGGTTACTGGAATTTTTGCAGCGTTACAGCCTGATAAGAACTCTAAAAATAACTGTGAAGCTTACCCAGTTCGTGTTTTCGATACCCTCCTTACTCCATCCCCTGTTGTGCCTTCGGCACCCCCAATGATACAACAGTCTGGGGCGGAGGGAGGAAAATTACCGAGTGGATGGCCTCCTGTACCATCACACGACCCTGGAGAGACCAAGAAGTCCAAAGAACTGGAGTCAGATAATTTGTCAAAAGGACTGGTGAAAGTTGAGAATGCTAAAGTCGTAAATAAGTGTAATATCAATTCTTTTACTGATTTGTGTCCGCCTTCACCGCTTTCTATCCTTCTAACTCCTACAAGAGAACAGAAGGAGCCGCCGGATAAGAACTGGGCAAAAGAGCTGTGTGAAAGATCAGATCAGCTATTAGCGAGTGAATCCAACAGTCAGCAATATCAAGCTATGAGAGAGGTGCCTGAAACCAACAAAGCAGCCAAATCATTTGCAACTATTAATCAGGGTCCAAATGAGAATTACATGCAATTTATTGACCACCTTGAAGAGACCATCAATAAGCAGGCTGAAAACTCAGAAGTTAAGGAAGCACTGGTGTTGAAATCAGCAGTAGAAAATGCTAATGTTTGCTATCAGCATGTTATTTGCGAGTTTTACAGTACATATTAGGTGTTCCTGTGTACCGTCTCTCTGAAAATCAAGCAGCTTGTCAGGAATGTGAGTTAATTGTTTCACTAGTTGTTTTTAAGTGCGCCATAAAACCTTCTGCCTGCTCTTCCCACTCAGGCTGCAAGCAGCCCTGTGCTTCCCTCCTGCCTCCCCCCCCGCAAGGTTTTTACTTGCAAGATGGGGTCAGGAATGATTGTTTTCAGTTGTGTTCCTAAAAAATCGGTATTGGGAGTTGTTT
Organism: Patagioenas fasciata; assembly: GCF_037038585.1. Lineage (NCBI taxonomy): Eukaryota > Metazoa > Chordata > Aves > Columbiformes > Columbidae > Patagioenas > Patagioenas fasciata. The sequence continues at coordinate 4,259,036 of NC_092559.1, forward strand.
TAAAACATAGGAAAGCACTCGGACAAGAAATCATTAAATCTTTTCAGACAGTTTTTTTTTACAGGCGGGGCGATTTGAACTTCAACAAACTGAGAGAGACTTAACACACAGGTCAGAAAACTTGTTAAAGTCTGCAAGATGCTTTCCTTATTAACCTGTTTTCTCTGTGGGTATCTGTTTAAGCATGTTGCAATTTTGGTAGGTCTTTGTTACATGGTACGATAAGTTCACAGTCTGTTAAATCATGAGATTCCGTTGACTCAAAATGTGCATTTTGTGATAATACAGAAGAACATGAGTAATTTAGTTCTTTACTGCATGAATGTGATGTCTATCCCTGTTTCTCTATTAGGACGGGATGTGTTAGGACAACTAGGAGCAACTCTGGTGACAAAACAACAGCATTTCTAGAAGCGGCCATTGATGATGGGCGACCAGTACTTAAATTACAGTGGAAAAATGATGATCCAGTATGGGTAAATCAATGGCCGCTCAGTAAAGAAAAACTTGCCCATGTCGAAGAGCTAGTACAGGAACAGCTTGAAAAAGGGCATTTAGAGCCGTCTACAAGTCCCTGGAATACTCCTGTGTTTACTATTCAGAAAAAATCAAAGAAATGGAGGTTGTTACAGGATCTTCGAAAAATTAATGATACCATGGAAGACATGGGAGCATTACAGCCGGGATTACCATCCCCTGTTATGATTCCAGAAAATTGGCAGATCTTAATAATTGACTTGAAAGATTGTTTTTTCACCATTGCTTTGCATCCTGATGACTGTAAACGTTTTGCATTTTCCATAAATTCTGTAAATAAGGCTGAACCTGCGAAAAGGTATCAATGGGTAGTTTTGCCACAGGGAATGAAAAATTCCCCAACTATGTGTCAAATTTATGTAGCTTGGGCCTTGCAATCAATCAGAAAATCTCATCCTGAATTAGTGATTTACCACTACATGGATGACATATTAATAGCTGGGGAAACTTTTTCGACTGATTTGTTGATAAATGAAGTATCTGATACATTGCAGCATAGAGCATTGCAAATTGCTCCAGAAAAGGTACAATTCAACCAGCATGGAAATATCTTGGTTGGGAAATTTCTCAGTCCACAGTGAAACCTCAGAAAATAGTATGTCGGCCTGTCATTCAATCCTTAAATGATGTGCAGAAACTAGTGGGTGATCTGAATTGGGTCCGGAGCATTTGTGGGATCACTAATGAGGATTTAGCTCCAATTGTAAAACTGCTAAAAGGGGATAGTGACATTAGCTCTCCTAGAACGCTTACTGCTGAGGCGGATGCTGCTCTGAAAAAGATTATGTCCAAACTTGTAAAAGCTTTCAGCCATAGGTGGAACCCAGATTATGTAATCGGACTACTAATTGTAAACAATACTAACTATCCTTTTGCTCTCATAATGCAATGGACAACTGGTAAGGAGCCGTTAAAGATCTTAGAGTGGGTGTTTTTGCATTTTCAACTCAAACAAACCATTACAACCAGGGTTGAGGTCTTTGCTCAGCTTATAATGAAAGGTAGGCAGAGAATAGTCGAAATTTCAGGGGCTGAGCCTGCATATATCATTGTTCCCCTCGTTTCAGAATATTTACAGTGGGCTTTGCAGAACTCCTTACCTTTTCAGATTGCGTTATTAAATTCTCAAGCTTTAATTAAGACATTTTCCCCTCCACACAAGTTAATGTCAGTTTTGAATATGGGATCAATGGAGGAGGGTCCCCCTCTTCTCTCAGAATTTCCTGTTAAAGGACCCACAGTGTTCACTGACGCAGGGGGTAAAATGCAGAAAGCAGCAATTACATGGAAAACAGATGGAAAATGGCACAATGTGATACTAACTGACCTGAAAGGATCAACTCAGCATTTGGAACTCAGGGCTGTAATAGAAGTGTTTATCAGATTTGCTCATAGCCCAGTGAATATTGTTTGCGATTCTTTGTATGTGGTAGGTGTGGTAGCTCGCATTGAAAGATCATTGCTCAAAGAGGTTCAGGATGCACAACTGATGTCTTTGTTCAAGCAACTATGGTTGTTGGTTGAAGAGAGACAACACCGATACTTCATAACACATATCCGTAGTCATCTGACAATTCAAGGCGATTTAGCTGAAGGAAACCGCCGAGCTGATTTTCTTGTATCTCCTGCCTCGGTTCCACCTCCAGTAGATAGGTTTGGGCAAGCAGTATGCTCTCATAGTTTCCTCCATCAGTCTGCTCAGGTCTTACAGCAGCAATTTTCATTGTCCGAAAGTGAAGCCCGAGATATTGTTAAAAGTTGTGCAGATTGTCAGCGCATCCCAGTAGGGCTGGGTGCAGTAGTCAGCCCAAGAGGATTAGGAGCCTTGGAATTGTGGCAAATGGACGTCACACATGTCCCTGAATTTAGCAGGCTGAAGTATGTGCATATGTCTAGTGATACATATTCTTTCGCCATATGAGCCACTGCTCAGACTGGTGAAACTAGTTCACATGTGCAACGACATTTACGTTCTGCTTTTGCAGCTTTGGGAGTTCCTGCACAGGTCAAGACAGACAACGCACCTGGTTATATCGCCAAAGCTACTGCCACCTTTTTTCAGTTGTGGGGTGTTAAGCACATTACAGGGATACCAAATTCTCCTACTGGTCAGGCCTTGGTAGAAAGGATGAATCGAACTCTCAAGCATCAGCTTGACAAACAAAAAGGGGGAACTGACTGTACTACTCCACATGAAAGACTAAGCAAAGCATTATATGTCTTGAACTTTTTACGCCTTCCACAAGGGTTCGACATTCCACCTATGATTCGTCATGGAACAAGCTTAAAAGGACACTTGACAGACCTTAGAGAAAATCAGTGTCAGGTCAAAATACGCAATGGAGTTACTGGTGAATGGGAGGGTCCTTTCCAATTAATAACTTGGGGAAAGGGTTATGCTTGTGTCATTACAGACCAAGGATCAAAATGGATTCCTGCGAAATGGATCAAGCCATGGCTGAATAAAGACAACAAAGATTCGACAGATGCAGAAGGACAGGAGGGAGATAAGTTGTGAGAATTGTCTCAAATGTAAACCATGGATTCTTATTCAGTGTTATAGATGCTCTTAGACCCAGTGGTCTAAAAGCTTATTAGTAAACAGATAAGGTACCTTCCATAGAGAATGCTAATTTGAACAGATAGTAGGAGTTCCAAAAGGGTGATATTACAGTTAGATAATCTATGCATAGATAAGGTAAAAGTATAAGATATTTCTACCATGGTAACCTGATTTAGCAACTGGTAAGGTTTTAAAAGAGATATTAAGATTAAGCTATAGATCCTTTAAATAGGTTAATATAAGTTTTAAGATATTAATTCAATAATTAGCATATGAATAGGTTAATATAAGTTTTAAGATATTAAGTCAATAATTAGCATATGCTGATGTTATTAAGTACGTTACTCTATAAACTGCGCAGTTATAGATCTTTTAAGAATTTTAGAGAATATATTGTATTAAGTTGTCTGACTATTCTAAAATAGTGCGTTGGTAAGGTTGTCATAAGTAGAATTAAAGTTTTATATATGATATGAAGGTTTGAGTATAAGCAGATAGTTGTTTAATCTTATTAAGTAAGGTTTAGCTACATTATATGTAATTGTAATTATGTTGTTAATCACGTGTCCTATGTTGCAGTGTATTTCAAAGACGATTCAGCATGCTGTTTGAGGGGCCTGACTAGTTCAAGAACAAAAAGGGGGAATTGTGAAGGGGTTTCGTTAGAAGGAGATATGTTGTTGAATTAGTCAGGCCCAAAGGAATCTCAAGGCCACTTCGAGAAGCTGAGAACAGAATCTGCTGTGAGAAAGAGGGGCGTTTCTTCACTAACAGGGCCTCAGCATGGCGTGAGTCGTCGGACCTATCATCGGTGGGGCTCCAGCGTGTGGACTGCCCATGATACTCATTTAGCGAATCCATGCTTGGAGCGTGGATTCGTGATTAGAGAATAGTTGCGTATATAAGGAGACATCTGTCTGTAATAAATGGCTTCGGCGTGATTCACATTGAATCGGAGTGCTGAGTCCTTTATCGTTCCAACAAGACTCTATCAGGCTCTTGCCGGCTCTGTCAGTCTCTGGCAACCTCTTTCAGGTTCTGTCTAAATCTGCCAGGCCCTGTCATGCTCTGTCGGGTTTTGTTGGGTCCTTTTGAGACTGTGTCAGGCTGTATCATGCTTTCTCAGATTGTGTCAGGTTATGTTGGGCTGTGTCAAAATTTGTCGATATCTGTCAGGCTCTGTCAGGATCTGTCATGCCCTGGCGTGCTCTCTCAGTTTCTGACAGGCTCTTTCAGGCCCTGTCATGCTCTTTCAGGCTCTATCACGCTTTATCTGCCTCTGTTGGGCCTTGTCAAACTTTGTCAGGCACTGTTGGGCTTTGTTGGGCCCTATCGTGCTCTGTCAGGCCCTGTAAAGTTCTTTTAGGCTCTGTCGGGATCTGTTAGGCCTACCAGAAACTGAGAGACCTATCTGTTAGGCAAAGCCAGACAGAACCTGAAAGAGCCAGACAAGGCCTGACAGAGCATGACAGCCTGAAAAAGCCTGGTAGGGCAGAAAGAGCCCCAAAAAGCTTGACAGAGCCTGACAAAGCCCGAGAGAGACCGACAGATCTTGACAAAGCCACACAGAGACGGACAGGGCTTGAAAGAGCCTGACAAAACCTGACAGGGATTGACAGAGACTGACAAAGCCTAACAGAGTCTGACACATTGTGACAGACACCAACAGAGCCTGAAAGGGGCTTACAAAGCCCCACAGTTTTTGGCAGGATTTGTCAAAGCTCAACAAAGACCGACGAAATCCAACAGGGACCAAAAAGCAAAAGAAAGCCCAACACTGCCAAAAAACACTTCACAGGGCCTGACAGAGCCCAGCAAAACCTGTCAGAGCCCAAGCAGGCCCCTCAGAGTCAGACAGAAACCGACAAAGCCCGTTACTGCCCATCACAGTCTGAAAATGCCCTAAAGACCCCGACGTAGATAGACAGAGCGCATCACAGCCTAAAAGACCTGAACAGAGCTTGACAAGGCCCGACAGAGCCTGATAGGGCATGACACATATTGACAGTGCCCTACATGCCCCCAAAAAACCCGACAAAGTCTGATATGGCTTTGTTGGGCCCTGTCGTGCTCTGTCAGGCCCCGTGGGGTTCTGTCAGGATCTTTCAGGTTGTGTTGGACTTTCTCAGGCTTTCTCGGTCTCTGTCGTGATCTCTGGGGCCATATCAGGCTTTTTTGGGATTTTTGGGGCATTTAGGGCTCTGTCAAGCTGTGTCAGGCTCTTTTGGTCTCTGTCACAATTTGTCAGCCTCTGTCAGGTCCTGCCAGGCTCTATCGTTCGCTTTCAGGCGCTGCCAGGATTTGTCGAACCCTGTTGGGCTATGACAGGCCCTGTCATATTCTGTCAGCCCCTGTCGGGCTCAGTCAGGAATAGTTGGGCTTTTTTGGGCCTTGTCGTGCTCTGTCAGGCCCCGTGGGGTTCTGTCAGGATCTGTCAGGTTTTGTTGGGACGTGGCATACTGTGTCAGGCCCTGTCGGGTTCTGTCAGGATCTATCAGGATCTGTTGGGATTTCTCAGGCTTTGTCGGGTTCTGTCATGATCTCTCTTCCATATTAGGCTTTGCCAAGCTTTTTTAAAGCATGTAGGGCACTGTCAATGTAAGTCATGCCCTGTCAGGCTCTGTCGGGCCTTGTCAAGCTCTGTCCATGTCTTTTAGGCCGTAAAGGGCTCTGTCTATCTATGTCGGGCTCTCTAGGTCATTTTCGGACTGTGATGGGCTCTATCGGGCTTAGTCGTCTTCTGTCTGACTTTGTGGGGCCTACTCGGGCTCTGTCAGGTTTTCTTGGGCTCTGTCAGACTGTGTCAAGTGTTGTTGGGCTTTATTGATCCCTGTTGGGCTTTGTCAATCTCTGTCAGGCTTTGTTGGTTGTCGTGGTTGAGACGGACAAACGACATGGACCAAGTTCTTCCAGGATGAAAGTAGTAGATGCCATTTATTGCCACAAGTGCATTTTTGTACAGTTTTACCAATTCATGTGTCTTTTCACTATTGGTTACAAGTTACAGCAGTAACATCCCATTGGCTAATTTTGCTATCATCAGTGTTACTCTTCTACTCCCTTCTCTCTCACAGGTACATCCTTAACATCTCCGGATACTCCTTTACTAACGGGTAGGCCTTCATATCTTCAAGGCTAATTTCTGTTCCCATGCCCTCCGTCAGGGAATCCACGGACCCACCGTAGTTCCCCA